>NW_024081639.1:68862-352825 GCF_003009895.1 Hyaena hyaena | reverse complement strand
AAGTGTCCATCAACAGATGAATGGATCAAGAAGATGTGGTTTATCTATACCATGGAATACTACATGGCAATGAGAAACAATGAAATCTGGCCATGTGTAGCAACATGGATGGACCTTGAGGGTGTTATGCTGAGTGAAAGAAGTCAGGCAGAGAAGGACAAATATCATATGTTTGCACGTATAGGAGGATTAGGAGGAACTTGATGGAGGACCATGGGGGAGAAGAAGGGGGAAAATGGTGGGGGAAAGGGAGAGAAGCAAACCATGAGAGACTCTTGAATGCTGACAAAAACTGAGGACTGATGGATGTGAGGGGGAGGGGGGGATGGGCATAGAGGAGGACACTTATGGGGATGAGCACTGAGAGTTATGTGGAAACTAATTTGACAATAAACTATTTGTAAATAAATAAATAAATAAAAAATAAAATTATCTTATTTCTTCTTTTGTGCTTAATGTTTGTCTTTTCCTAATATTATGTTCCTTTCAAGATACAGTTCCCTCCATGATGTCATTCAAAGCTGAAAATACACAACTTAGAACAAATCCTCGTACCTGATAAAAAACCAAACAAATGCTTGTTAATGATTAATGCTCTGCAATAGTGAATTATCTATAACAGAAAATGCCATGCAAAGTCTGAGTGACTTTCGTTTTGGGGTATTTTGAAATATTTGCTTGCTATAAATGGGAGGTTATATAGGCTGGCTTCAAGCACCTATTTAAAATAAATAATGTGAAGAAACAATACTTTCTGTTTCTTTTGTAATTGATCCTTCACTTCTAAATTGAGTTGACAGTGAATGCCCAAGCTATTGCTGTATTTCCTACCTCTTAGATTAAATGTTGGCAGTCTAGGACTATAAAATAGTAAATGGGCAAAACTGCCCACATGATATTTTAACTCTTAAAAATCCACTCAGAAATATCTTTTTAATTTTCATATTTATTATGTTATATATATGTATTTGTATAAATTTTATTTTGTTTTATTATATTTTACAGAAATATATCTATTTATATTTTTATATATTTTATAAATATATTTTTAAACATAAAAAGAATCTTTATTTTCAAGGATAAACCAGTATATTTCTTTAAGTTTTATTGTATTTATTTTGAGAGAGAGAGCGAGTGGGGGTGGGGCAGAGAGATAGAGAATCTCAAAGCTATGCACTAATAACTCTGAGCCAGACATTAGGCTTGAACATAGTAACCATGAGATCACTACCTGAGCCGGAGTCAAGAGTCACACACTTAACTGACTGAGTCACCCAGGCTCCCTAAACCAATGTATTTAATAAGAGAGTTTAATTCATATTTTCCTTCATTATGGTTAATACACAAAGACTCTTTCTTCACTCACTTTAACTATCTAAAAGAGTGCATAAGAACAAATACGATTATTGAAATTGTGTTAATACAGCCGTTAAAAGAATTTTAGCATGGCAAATTCCACCAAAATTATTGTATGTCTTTAATCCTGAGAACACTGGGAAACTGACTGGATGGAGAGGTTTAAGCTCAGGAGTAAACAAAAATTACTAGATTATACCTAACAAGGGTAATTAGGATATTACTGATAATGTTAGTGAAGCAGAGACTCAAAGAAAATGATACATTTTTCATAGAATAAATTGAACATAAGATTGAAATTAAAACATTATTAGAAATGTCTAAAATCAGCAGCCATTCTTATTTTTAAGTTTATTAATTTATTTTGAGAGAAAAAGAGAGAGAGAGAGAGAATAAGCAGGGTAGAATCAGAGAGACAGAGAGAGGGAATCCTAAGTGGCTCCTTACTGTTAGCACAGAGCCTGGATGTGGGGCTGGATTTCATGAACCTGAGATTATGACCTGACTGAAATCAAAAGTCCAACACTTAACCAACTGAGTCACCCAGGCACCCCTCAGCAGCCATTCTTGTATGTGCTCACATGTATTTTGTTATTAAAATTTTTATTCATAATTTATTCATTAGACATTTATTATGTTTCTGCAATATACAAGGCTCTGTGCTAGCTGGTAATGATACATTAGTGAACAAAACAAAGACTTTGTCCTACTGGATTATATTATCATGGAAGGAAATGGTAGAAAGAACTCCAGATATGTCAAGTGGCTAAATGAGCTATAGAGTAAATCCAAATAGAGTAAGAAGCTTCTGAGAGATAGTGGCATTTTAAATACACTGATATTTTAAATAAAGTGATTAGGAAAGATTTTCTCTGAAAGACAATTTGGGCCAAGACCTGAAAGAAGTCAGAAAAGAATGTTAAAGTTAAACAAAAGAGCAAGTGCAAAGCTTTTATGGAGAAAATGATTACAGATTTTGAGGGATATCAAGGAACCTACTGTAATTGGGGATTAGAAATGAGGGGTGTGAGGGGTGCCTGGATGGCTCAGTTGGTTAAGCATCAGACTTGGGCTCAGGTCATGATTTAATGGTTCCGGAGTTCAAGCCCCATGTCAGGCTCTGTGCTGATAGCTCAGAGCCTGGAGCTTGCTTTGGATTCTGTGTATCCCCCCTCTCTGCTCCCCACCCCCTCCGCTCGCACTCTATTTCTCAAAAATACATAAACATTTAAAAAGTTAAAAAAAGAAATTAAGGGTGTGAAGGAAAGTCAGAAAGGTAACAGAGAAGAAGAATTTAACCTAAGTCAGCTGTGAAGCACTTGGAGGATTTTAACAAAAAAATGACATGATCTAACTTGCATAAAAAGGACTTGGTGTTATAAGTATAGACTAAAAGAAATAAAGATAGGTAAAGAGATAATTCCAGAAATTATTATAATAAACTAGGTAGGAGTGAAGAAGCTTGAGCCATGGTGTTAGCAGTGGTTGAGGTGAAAAGCTGGTTTTATTTTGAATATTTTCTGAGGGTAAAGACTGCAGAATTCACTAAATAATTGGACGTGGGTTGTAAAGTAACAGAAATGCAATGGTAGGATTTATAGCTTGAGTCACTGAAAAGGTGGAACTGCTCTTCAGCTAAGTAACCTAGATCAGAGAGTAGAAAGTTTGTGGAGCAAATCAGGAGTTTGATTTCCAAAATGTTAGTTGAGATGCTTCTGGTTGTTAGATACTCATATCTGGTGATCAGAATATGGAAAAAGCTGGAGACCAAATTTGGGAGTCGTATACATATAGATGGTAGTTAAGTACTGAAGCTAGATAAAAATGTCTACAGACTCCATGGTCCTGATAGAATTTTTTTAAAAAGCTAGACTTTTATTGCTGTTTCTTGGGGGGTTAGAAAAAGCTGGAAATATTGACTGGAGAATCCTCTACATAAAGGTCATAGGTGATACTAAGAATGGGTAAATCCTCTAGTTACATATCAGCTTGAAATTACACAGATAGGAAAAAGACCTTTGGGCAATAATGATACCAGAAAACTCCTCTCTACTGCTGAGAACAAGAAAATAAACACCCACAGTCAAATGTTTTTAATATTAAAGACATGAAGCTACCCAATAGCACTCCCATAGCACCTATAGAAAATATCTGCAGTGTCCATGGCCTGCAGTAATGCTATCTCATAAAACAGAGCTACATTTTACTAAATTTCTTCTTGCCATAAAGATGCTAAATATTAACACCATAAATATCTCTGTATATTTTACATTGAAAAACACAGAGTTTTTAAAAATTATTCACTTTTATTAATTATTCTTTGATTTTCACTTTGGACATTTTCTAATGCTTTATATATTTTATTTCACTGTCAAACCCCTACTTAGCAGCTTTTATCAACCAGATACCATTATGTTCAGTTTTATATCTAAACAGATATTGTTAAATATTTCAAGGTGTATATTAACTAGTGCGCTATATATTTGGAGATGGACATTAAATGCAAAATGTGAAGAATTATTTCCTTACCTTCAGCAATAGAAACCCTTCTCCTTTTTAATCACTATTACTCGTTGTGTTCTCTTTTAAGGAGGAGCTATTTGGATGTTTGAAAATAGTTAACGCATAACATAATGAATACATAATAAGTTATTTAAAGGTTCTCCACTTAAATTATCTAGAAATTTTAAATGCAGAGATAAGTTAGATGATCTGACATTTTTATGATTCTAGAGATTCCATTATTAGCCATATTGTGAATCTGTACATCAGATTAGAAACTTAGAAAACTGTGCAGTCTGTGTCCTTTTTAAAGTAAATTATATTTGATTGATACAATAACTCTATTATCATGAACAATGCTGGCACATACTAGCCACTGGCATTGACATAAGTACATCATATATCCTTGCTGTATGATTAACTGAAAAGCTAGTATGTACCGGCAAAGTCCAATAGACATCGGGCATAGTCATTAGCTATGCTGAGATGTGAAATTAGTTCAACCATAAGTGCCAGAATAACTGGAATTAGATTTCCTATTCTCCAGCGTCTCATCATAGTTCACAACATTGCTAAGAATTTTTCAAGGTTTTAATAAAAACTTATAGGCATTTTCTAATATCTTTTCTAATCTCTGCTTTTCTGAATTACCATCACAGTGGGACTTTTGTTATAGTAACACAGTGGACTTTCAGATATGCTGTCTTCTTGCATATTCCTCCCCATGACACATGTTCATCCTAATCTTTTTTCTTAGTTTTGGAGAGAAATACGTGCATTTTTTTCCTCCAAAATATTACCAACTTGGTCAGTTTCCAGCAGAGAATAGCTGCTCTAAAAGTTTAATTGGAAGAGTAAAATTATGCTTTGTAGAAATGAGGAGACCCTAAGTGCTATTAATTTATCCAAGGTGGCTAGATTGTCTGAGTAAGAGTCAAAGGCTACTTTGAAAAGATAATTAAACTAGGTTCAGTAACAGGTATAGGAAAATACATACACATACAAGTCTTCTTCTTGGAATCTTTCCCAGATCTAATATTTTAGGGATACAATAACTGAGGAGGAAGTTTTTCAATTTACTAAGATAACTTACACTTTGGAAAATAGTTGTTTCTATCATTATTATTAATTTTAATGGTGCAAATATATATCAGGACAAGAAGGACCATAATGTGAATTCTTATTATTTTATTTTATTATTTTATATCTAAACATTTTTTAAGTTTGTTTATTGGTTTTGAGACAAAGGGAGAGAGAGAGAGAGAGACAGGAGCAGGAGCAGATTGAGAGGTAGAGAATCCCAAGCAGCCTCTGCACTGTCAATGCAGAACCATCTCAGAGCCTAAACCCTTGACCTGTAAGATCATGACCTGAGCTGAAATCAAGAGTTGGACACTTAACCAACTGAGCCACCCAAGTGCCACATTGTTCTTTCATTTTTGGTAATTTCCATATGTTGGGCATTGTACTGTATGTTTGTAATAAGTATGAGGATATAAAAACATATTTCTTTCTCTGAAGGAATTAAAATTCTAGTAGGATTCTGTTTGGTCATGAAAGTTAAAAACATTATGTCTATACATTATGAGATCAGAATTTCTGTAGATATTTTGGTAAATTGCATGAATTGTGTTTAAATTCTGTCATTTCAAAATCTGATTTTAATTATCTTAATGACATAGTAGCTGTATGATTAAATTTCTGACTCCTTCACAACTCACTTGCATATAGTGGTCCAAATAAAAAATTAATTATACCCAACTCTTACTTTATTCAACTAAATACTGTCATTTGATGATATTAATTGATAATATAGGAGTAAACATTACCAATTGTATGACTGTATTTTGATAACTGACAAAATCACAATAAATCTCTAATCTCACTGAGTTTATAGCTCTACCTGTTACACCTTCTTTGTTTAACCACTTTTAATCCCATTCAGTTGAGCACCTGACTCTTGATTTCAGCTCAGGTTGTGATTCCAAGATCATGGGATTGAGCCCCATGTCAGGCTCTGAGCTGAGCACGGAGGATGCTTGAGATTTTTCCTGTCTTTCTGCCTCTCTTCCCCACTTGCACTCTCTCTCTCTAAAATAAAATAGACAAACAAAAACCAAAAAACCAAAGCACAGCAACAAAAACCAAAACCATAGAATATTAAATCAACAAGAAAATCTCTCAAAAACAAATGCATTCCATCTTTATGTGTGGTGAATTATAATTTCAGAGGACTGTTCCAAAACATATCCCTCTTATCTGTGTCTTCAGCAACCTCCCATCCTCTACTTTTAATGACCATTTCTTTCAATTTATAAATATGTTTATGTCTACTTCATCTTTATCTTATAATTAGTTCTTTACTAATATTATTCTCTAGTACTTTCCAAAATGTCTGCAACTCTCAAAGTCTATTAGAGATTTGACGTAGAGGCAGGCTACAGATCTCATACAAATTAGAAATATCACAGTTTAAATTATAAAAATAAAATATAACAATTGAAAATGGAAAGAGCTATCAATAGTTTAAATGGATGAGGGGGTTATTGTTGTTGGAAATCTTTTCCAAACTCTTTGCATCTACCATGTTGATGAATGGCTTAAAACATTCATCTGGTTTGATCTTTATTAGGTTTCTTTGCTTACTACTCATTACATACAATAAATTAGAATATTCTAACTTATAATTATCATTCATTTGGAGTGGCAGGAAGTGTTTGATGATTTTGTCAGGCAGTTTAAGATATTTGGATTGAACATGGACCCAAAAATTATGAGGAAATTTCTCACTTGACAAGGGGAACTCACATTGCTTTGCTTCTTGGAAATGAATCTGTTAGTCACAAAACTTGTTTTCCGAAAAAAGGCATGTAAGGATAAGTTTATGACACAAAAAAACACATTTTTCTGTCTATGAGGTCAAGTCATTTACATACATGTGAGGGAGCCAAATGAAATTAATATGGTCCTATTTAGGGAGTTATGTTTTAGCATACAATATTTTCTACAAAAATTTGCAATGAGTAAATAAAAATGTCCATGACAAATATTTAAATAAACAGAAATTTGAAAATAGAGTATTAAAATCTTAAAAATGTTAGGGTTAAATGCAGCAATGTCAAAAGAGGACTTCTTGCAAATAAACTAACCAAATGTACTTCATGAAATGATATCACAAATACAAATACTACTTGAAATAATACTACTCCTAATCTGGATTATACAAAATTTTTATTTTTTCATATATCTAATTTATAAATACCCTTCCAATTTCTATTTTTTTATTTTTTATTAAATATGATTATATACTCAAAATACTTGTACTTTTATTTGCTAATGGTGTTTTATTCAGAGATATTGAAACATTTTCCTTATAGCTTCAGCTATAATTTTGAAAAGTTGAGCAAAACTATTTAATATTTTTAATTTCTACTATTACACAGAGTATTTCAGTGCTCTGGCAGGTGTGTAGTCATTTTCAAACATAGAATGTTGAATATGTTATGGTAGTAGCAATTCAGTGACTACTTTTAGTTAAGTAAAGCTGTGAAAAATATTTTTTATCTCATAGATGCTCTTATTAAGAGGCGCCTGGGTGGCTCAGCTGGTCAAGCGTCCAACTTCGGCTCAGGTCATGATCTCGCAGTTCGCAGGTTTGAGCCCCACGTCAGGCTCTGTGCTGACATCTCAGAGCCTGCAGCCGGTGTCAGATTCTGTGTCTTTCCTCTCTGCCCTTCCCCCACTCGTGACCTGTCTCTCTCTGTCTCAAAAATAAATGAACTATAAAAAATTTTTTAAAAAACTTAGATGCACTTATTAAATTTACCATTAGCATTTATGATTTACTTTACAAATCATAATGAAATCTCAAGAATTTGAGAACTGCCAAATTCTCAATGATTATGTCATCTGTATCAATTTGGCTTTCCAAGAAATACTGAAATATCATTCTTTATATTAAAAATCCTTAGATTTATACCTGAGGTAAAGAATATGAGTATCTGAAATATAATATATGTAACTCAACTATTTTAGTTAAGTAATAAGATTGAAAATGAAAATTTTATCTTTATTGACTTTATCAATGTTATGAAATCTAATCATATGTAATCATCATGGAAAGTAATAGAATAGTCAAAGTTAAATATATATAAAAAATAGAGAAAGTAAACTATCATCAACTGCTTTTGAAGCTTACAATAAAGCTATAGTAATTCAGAAGAATGTAGAACTGGTGGAAGAACCAAATAATGATCAATGAAACAGAACAGAGAGTACAGATATAGGCCCACACATAAAGCATAAATTAATTTTTTTAAAACGTACCAACACAGTTCAGTACAAATAGAGAAGCCTGTTCAGCAAATAATTCAGAAATAACTGGATAAATGTATCAACACTCATATAAAACACAAACATTAACCCCCAAATATTAAGGAAACATAAAAGAATATAGTCACAACCTTGAAGTAAGCAAAGATTTCTAGACAAAGGGGGAGGGAAGAATGTTATTTAGGCTTCATTAAAATAAAAAAAATTATTTCTGAGAGAGAGAGAAAGAGAGCGTGAGCAAGAGAGGATCAGAGAGAGAGGAAGGTACAAAATCTGAAGCAAGCTCTAGGCTCTGAGTTAGCTGTCAGTACAGAACCCTATGCGGGGATCGAACCCATGAACTGTGAGATCATGACCTGAGCTGAAGTTGGATGCTTAACTAACTGAGCCACCCAGGTGCCGCAGGCTTCATTAAAATTAAAACTTTGAGCAACTCTATAGACATCATTTGGAAAAAGAACATTGCTCAACAGTATTACTTGTCTGTAAAATTAGATGTCAAATTAAATTTGACAATTTGACAATTACTTAAATAACTAATAGTAAAATTGTTTGAAAATCAAATATTGGTGAGGATGTAGAATAACTGCAAATTTCATTCTTAGCTGGAGGAATAGAAAATTATACACCTTGGAAAACTATTAAACACTTTTTTATAAAATTAAACATTCATATACATTTTTATTCAGGTCTACTCTTAAGTACTCATACAGGAGATATGAGAAATTATTTTCAGACAAAACAGATTTAAAAAAACTATAATTATGGGGCGCCTGGGTGGCTTAGTCGGTTGGGTGTCCGACTTTCGCTTAGGTCATGATCTCGCGGTTCGTGGGTTCGAGCCCCGCGTCGGGCTCTGTGCTGACTGCCTGCTCAGAGCCTGGAGCCTGTTTCAATCTGTGACTCCCTCTCTCTCTGACCCTCCCCTGCTCATGCTGTCTCTCTCTCTCTCCTAGAAATAAATAAAACATAAAAACAAACAAACAAACAAACAAAAAAAACTATAATTATATCAGAGTCATAGGAGAACAAAACTCAAACAACTCACCCGGATAACTGACAAAATTGTTCATTAACTGGATAATTGAAGAACAAATGTGATATTTCAACTAATGGATTGCTACTGAACAAGATACAAAGAATTAACTACTGACATTCACAACAATGTAGATGAAACTCAAAAACATATTGAATAATTCCATTTATATGAAGATCAAGAAAGCATGAAACTAATTTCTGGTGATAGAAATAGAAGATTGGTTTCCTATGGAGATAAAGAATGACAAGGAAGGGTCAGAAGAAAATACTCTGGGGAGATAAAAAATTTTGATATGTTGATCAGGTTATTGGTTATTTGGGTATGTACACAAATAAAAACTAAACAAACGATATTCTTAATATATACTCAAAAATTTAACCCCAAATTAAAATTTAACCTCAATTAAAAAAAAATGAAATGCAGTGAAAATTAGTTTCAAAACAATCACCAATCTAATAAAATCAAAGTCCAGACTTCTTTTGAGCTTTAAAATGTTGGTTGCTTGTATGAATCCTCACCATACAAGAGATTATTTTTTTTTTGTTACACCTGGAATTTCATTTTCTTATTTTATTAGATTTCTCCTTAATATTTCTAAAAAGATAAACAGGTAGGAACTTAATAATTGTTTAATAAATATTAAATATAATTATATATGGCAATATATGCAATATATATATCTATAATTTTGATAATTGTATGCTTTCAATTAACCCTCTTTCATGCCAGATCCATTGTGTCAATTAGAAATATAACATATTACAATGATGATGTAAAAATTATAAAGTTCTCAATTGTTAACCAGTTAACATAAAATAATTGTGAAAATACTTTTATCAAAATAAACTGAACCCACCTTACTAAATGTTAGCTAAATTTAGACTAGTAAGTGTATAAGCAACCAAAAAAAGTCAAATATTAATAAGATGAAATTTCTGCAAAGGTATAAAAATTTTTAAATGTTGTAAATTGTGGAAACGTATGACAGTAATATTTTAGCCATAGTTTTCTTCTGAAGCTGACAAATCTCCTTTATTTCTTTTGACAAAATGTCATAAATTATCTAAGGTCCATCCAAGCACCATTTAAATGAAAAACTACTATAGTCAAATATATGCCTTCTACCATCACCATTCTTATCCAATCTGTTCGAAGGAATTTTATTCATGAACGGTATTCATTTCATCTTTTATTTACTGTTTCTCTATGAAGTTCATTACGACATCAGTCCCTTTCAATTTAAAAAAAAAAAAAAAGACTCTATTATGTTCGACATTTAAAGGCCAATTTCTATGCCTTCCTTTCAAAAGACCACTTAACTTAGGAATCACAGTTGATCAGTGTTTCCTGTTGAAAATTGATTCTCTAAGACTGTGTTATGCCCAACTCTTGGGGTATCTTTAATCATGCTGTCTCCTCTTGTAGAAGTAATTCCAATATGAACCGACTAATACTGGCTTATCAACTTCTTTTCTATGCTCTCCAATTACTGTCACACTGCAATAGCATATTGTATTATAATATTTGTATTTTTGTTTATCTTTGACTTGATTGTCAGCACCCTGAGGAAAGCAAAGAGCTTTCCCAGTAAAAATGTTTTTAATGAATTAATGAAAATATACTAAAAAATCCTAACAATAATATACATCAGTGTATTTGATTTGTAATAACAGATAATGGGAACATAATAAAGAATGATTTGTCATCTAGAAAAATTTTCTTCTATAGGTAACTTTTTTCTGGTTCATTTTTTTTTTCTTAAATAGTTTATTGTCAAGTTGGTTTCCATACAACACCCAGTGCTCATCCCAACAAATGCCCTCCTCCATGTTTTTTCTGGTTCTTAAGAGGTGACTACAAAGGAAGGAAGGAAGGAAGAAAAGTACATACCACCTGGAAGAAAGAATATATAGAGGTGCTGATATGGCTCAGTTGGTTAAGCATCCAACTAGTTTTTAGCTAAGGTTACGATTTCATAGTTTCTGAGTCTGAGGCCCACTTTTGGTTCTGTGCTTACAGCTCAGAACCTGTTTGGGATTCTCTCTCTACCTCTTTTTCTTCTCCTCCATCCTCTCTCAAAAATAAACAATTTAATAAAAAAGAAGAAAGAGTATATAAAATAATCAAGAGAAATAGAAGTACCTTATAGTTTCAAAACCCATCTTATTGGGGGGCACCTGTGTGGCTCAGTCCATTAAGCGTCCGATTTCACCTCCAGTCATAATTTCACAGTTCGTGGGTTCGAGCACCGCTTCCGGCTCTGTGCTGACAGCTAGCTCAGAGCCTGGACACTGCTTCCGATTCTGTACCTCCCTCTCTCTCTGACTCTCCCCTGCTCATGCTGCTTCTCTCTCTCTCTCTCAGAAATAAATAAAACCTTAAATTTTTTTTTAAAACCGTCTCTTTTTTTTTGTCCCTTTATGATGGTTAATTTTATGTGTCAAACTTACTAGGCAATGGAGCCCAGATATTTAATCAAACATATCTTGATATTGCTGTAAAGGTATTTTTACAAATCAGGTTCATATTTAATTCAATAAATTTTGAGAAAAGCAGATAATGTTCCATATGGGTAGCCTCATCCAATCAGTTGAAGCCCTTAAGAAAAAGAAAGAATGAACTCTTTCTCGAAGAAAGAATTCTGTTAGCAGACTGATTTTGGGTTTGAGCTGCAACATCAACTCTTTCCTGGGTCTCTAGCCTCCTGTTCTACCTTGCACATTTTGGACTTGCCAGCCTCCACAATCAGATGAACCAATTCCTTATAATCCATCAATCAACCAACAAATTTCTCTCATATATACACATTCTCTCTCTCTCTTTCTTTCACCCTTACTTTCTCAATCTAGATAGATGGATGGATGGATAGATAGATAGATAGATAGATGATTGATAGATAGATGATGATAGATAGATAGATAGATAGATAGACAGACAGACAGACAGACAGATAGATAGATAGATAGATAGATAGATAGATAGATAGATAGAAAATCTACACTACATATAGATGTACCCAGACATATAGATAAATATACACACACACTATAATTTCTGTTCTTCTAGAGAATGCTAACTCTCACATCTGCTTGTAAGTTTATATTTGAAGGACATTAGCTCTTTCTTTAGACATAAAACTAGATTTACAAATGCTTACACTTAATTTCAGTTATAACATAAAATATGGATTGAAGACTATGTATTATAGGTGGTGATACTTCTTAATGTTATAAATTATATTCTATGTAAATATATATATTATATAGGAGGGTGTCTGGGTGGCTCAGTCGGTTAAGCAGCCAACTTTGGCTCAGGTCATGATCTCATGGTTTGTGGGTTCGAGGCCCACATCGGGCTCTGTGCTGACAGCTCAGAGCCTGGAGCCTGTCTTCAGATTCTGTGTCTCCCTCTCTCTCTGATCCTCCCCTGCTCATGTTGTCTCTATCCTGATCTCAAAAATAAATAAAACATTTTTAAAAATTAGAAAAAAAATATAGGAAGTGCATAAAACATAACAGGACCTTAATTTACTAAAATAATGTAAAATATTGGGCAGAAAAAAGTATTTACATTAGAAATAATGAAAAGATAGAGGAAGTTTGTCTGCAAATCTTTAGTAGAAGATAATATTAGAAAATTAAGTTGACTGCTTGATTAAAGTCAGCATCTGGGCCAAATATCAATTAATCTTGTTACTGTTATTTTAATTATGGTTCATTGTAGGCCTGTAAAACAGCACTTCTTTTGTTTCACATATCATTATCTATTTCTTAGAAATTTTGTTAAGGTGATGGGCTGCTTGAAATCCCTAAGTCATTTTCATTTAATTTTTGACTTAAACAAATTAGAATAATAACAGTCTGTAGCCACTGAGAATTATATGTGTATGTGTATCATATTTTTAAGGTGAATTCATGATTGATAAGTTTTTTTAAGGAAAATATGCAAAGGAAACATCAAGTATATAGAAACTAAGATAACCGTTATCTCTGGATGCAAGAGATTGAGTACACTTACAAGTGCTACTGTTGTTTAACATTGTGTTCTATCAAAAGCTAACTTTTCCAAAAACCTTTGAAAAAAAGTAGGTAGAATTTTTCCATTCTGACAAGTTATAATGAAACAATTTAGCTTTATTTGTAGTAATTAATTTTATTTATTATATTTTTCTAAACATTTATTTTTGAGAAAGAGAGAGGGAGAATATGAGCAGGGGAGGGGTAGAGAGACAGGGACAGAAGGTTTAAACCAGGCTCTGTGCTGACAGCAGCAAGCCCGATGTGGGGCTTGAACTCACGAACCGTGAGATCATGACTTGAGCTGGTTAGACACTCAACTGACTGAGCCACCCAGGCACCCCTAATCTCTTTAATTTTTAAAAAATACATTTCAAACAGTTTTTTTTAAATCTTTATTACTCTGAAATTATATACTCAGTGAAGTAAGGATAAAGCAATGGTGAACCACCTCTCAATAATGGGAAGATGCTAAGTAACCAACCTACTACCATGCAGTTGGCTGTTCTTTCTGGACATTGGTTCCATATTGAGTGTTTAGTTTAGTTTTGGCTTGTGCTCTTGGCAGGGTAAGCGCTCAGCAGTTAGATCAGCCTACCACATACACCATAATACAGAAGAAGCTGGCCTCATATAATTTGATGGGCCAACCGAGGAGTCAGTTGTAGTGCCAAATGGTAAACAATATCCATAAGGTTTATGAGCTGACCTCTAATTTTTTTGAATCAGTTACAAATCTAATCAACAAATATAGCATAGGCCGATTACATAGATCAGAGAACCAAAGATATAGGTGAAAATGATGCCTCTTAGCATTTTACCAATTAATCCACTAGAGAATTTTGGCACCCTACTTCTATAAACATGCTCTGATATTCTATAGCTCTTAGTTTCTCAACAAGAATGTTTTCATCAGTAGAATATTAGTGACTTTACTAAACTGAGAGTTGATACTGCTACTGGGGTATTCAGGGCTCCTCAAGCCACTGTATTCTGCTGGTTAGAAAATATATGCCATTTATCAAGAAAAAATTAGTTGCTGCTACACAATATTAGCAAGGAAGTCAATAATTAGAACTCAGACAATTTAAGTGACTGGAGTGATAGAGCAAAACACTAAAAACAGAATCACTACAAATTCAGATATTTAAAGAATAATGTTTTACTACCAGATTAAAAGAGCAAGACAAAACAATGAACTGAGATATTAATTGAAGATAAGGGCTAAGTGGTATGGGTAGTGAAAAAAATAAATAATATCAGGTGAGACTCTGTATTCAAGTTTAAATATGAGCACTTTAGCAACTATGTGTGCATTCTTTTTTGTCTATCTTTTCTTTGTTACTTTGTATGAAGAGTATTGATTGGGTTTGACTTGACATTTAGTTCATGAGTCTTCACCACATCACTGAGTAGAAGGTGAAACAAGCATCCCTTTGTTTATATGGGGGATCACTGTCTTACATTAGGGAAGCAAGAAGGTTTTTTGAGACAGTCAAATATACAAAAAAAAACAAAGAAAGAATGCACACAGACTGAAAACAAAGATGGATTGTGCCTTCCTGGACCTCCAATCCCAAAGAGATATTTCTCCTTTGCCATTCCTCTACTCTGGTCTTTCTTGCTAGGGGCTGATGCAGGAGGGCTATTTCCTAGGCTTTCTTGTCAGTTGATCTCTAGCTAGATTTCACCTCTGAAAAGAACCAGTGGAAGATTGTGTGTTCCTCTCTGTGTGCGGCAGTATCTCTGACAGCAGCTGAATCTACCTACATGGAACCATCTCTTAGCAGACTCCCTAGTCTTACAGCAGCCTCTGGGCTTCAATTATAATTTTCAATAAATTCAATTTAAGTGATGGAACTATAGTATTATCAAATCAGAACTTAGTATCTTTACTGCCAGGTTTCAGCAGAGGATGGAAAGCCCAGCTATGAGCTTTTCAGACTTTAGCAATGGTCAGTATCATTAAGAACGTTGTTGGGTACTATGCTTCTTTTATGTCATGGATTCTGTCTTGTACTTCCATGTAACTCCTGTTTTTTGTCCAAACATTCTGATATCAGAGAATAGAAAAGTAAGCCAGATTAAATGGGATACATTCAATATATATCTACAAACTTAAAGTTAAAGCAACAGGATAAATTAGTATTGATTTGAGACAAATGTGTTTTTTTCAAATATAAAAATAATTATATAACAATTATAAGAAAACTGGAAAGTTTTATCTTTAAAGCTAAATGATCCATAATTTTCTCCTCTAAATCAACAAAGTATCACTTATGTAAATCATTAGTATATCCATTGTTAATTTATGCCTAAAGTATAAAAATTAATAGGTATTTTAAAACAATGAATTTAACATAAATCACTATTAAGTTAAAATTACTCAAGAGCCACTAAAATAAATATTTCATTAGTGTGCAAAAATAAAATAATGATGCAATTAGGAAGATGTTCTTTGTAAGTTTAAAGAGAATTTAAAAAGCAATTTGTTTTAAGGTGATCTGAAAGAAAAATGTCCTTGGGGTAAAACTTGTTTTTATTCTACAGAAAATACCACATCTTATCCTGTAGATTTAACTTAAGTTTTCAAAAATGTGGAAAATGAGATTACTTTGAAAACGACAATGCTTAGGAAATAACACATTATGTGCAAGTGTTTATATTAAATTGATATATTTTGCATGTATCACAATTAGGTATTATTTACAAAAACACCTAATTTGGGGGGGGATTGAAAAATCTAAAAGTTAATAAGTACAAGTGGTGAAATTTAAAGATTAGGATGTAACTAATTAATTAATTTAAAATGCATAATGGCTCTGCACGTATAAACTAGACACTATTATATACAATGGCTATATAGTAGTGAAAAGTAGTAGAACGCCTGCTTTGCAGCATGCTTTAATAAGGAGGGAACCAGGCAATAAAATAGTAAGATGTAAATATGTAATATGTCTTGTAATTACATGTGTTATGGATAAAATAAAACAGACTGAAGGAAATAGAGAATCCTGGAGACTGTTTAGAAAAAGGTTTGCTATTTTACAGTAGAGAAAGTCTCTCTCAAAAGGTGTCATGAGCAGGAAACTAAAGTAAATGAAAAAAGCAAACTATGTGGATATCCAAGATAACAATGTCCCCATTAGAGAAGGTAGCATATTCCAAAATCCTGAGATTGGAGAATACTTGGAGATTGCATTGAGCACCAAGAGGCTAGACCGAGGCTATCAGAATAAGTGAGAAGGAAGATGTTGGTGTGCTGGACATTAGTTACCATGATCTGGCCTTAACACCTATGAACAAGATGGTGGTCAATACACTGAGTCTGTGTTAATTTTTGTTCTTCATGTTCACATTGTTTAGGATGTTTACTTTCATTAAAAATAGCTATCATCACATTGCTATCCATTGATCCTGAAATATCAAAGCATTACTTTTTAATTTCTTATTTTGTATTGAAGGCAATTTCTAAAATTTAGTAAAATTTTAATAAGTAAATCTGATTGTAAGAAAATATGGTTTAAAAACTAATTTTAAAGGATAAAAAGAGAAGAAAGCATATATATATATATATATATAACTTTATGCTGAGAGCAGAAATATGA
The DNA here is from genome assembly GCF_003009895.1 of Hyaena hyaena. NCBI lineage: Eukaryota > Metazoa > Chordata > Mammalia > Carnivora > Hyaenidae > Hyaena > Hyaena hyaena. The sequence continues at coordinate 335,972 of NW_024081639.1, read as the reverse complement.
ATACAGACTCAATGCATATCATTGTTAGTAGCATAAATGCTTAGTGGTATGCATAATTTCATGTATTATATAAACAGTTACAAACAGCCATTGTCTACAGTCATGAACAATTCTGATTAATTGAACAGGAAAAGTTTTATTTATAATAAATACAAAAAACCAATCAATAAGTATAAAATAATTTCAATAATTCTAATTGCTATTTTAATTAATCTGTAATAGGACTATACTGGATTTCTAATGCACATTTGAAATAAACATGATATAACACAGATCAATATTTTTCTTTCTTTGAAATATTCTTTCAAACACTCAATCTGAAGGAAATTAACTAAAAGCATTATTTGAGTATATGCACACACGCATACACACAAACACATAGTCTTAGTCATGTGGGAAGCAGTATGTAATAATGGAAAGAACATAGGCTTTGTTGTTGGGCCTATCTTACATCCTGTCTCCAGTAGTTAAATGTATACATATTCTGGGAATTTAATTAATTTGAACCTTATCTGAAAAATGAGAATATTAAATGATTATATCTGTTGCATAAAATTGATGGAAGTATTTATGATAACACATGTGAAATATCAAGCATATGTTTGGTACACAATACCCTTTCAATTAAGATAATTATTATGGAGGCACATGGGTGGCTTAGTTGGTCAACTGGTGTCTCTTGATTTTGACTCAGGTCATGATCTCACGGTGGTGGGATCCAGTTCCACAAAGGGCTCTGCTGTGAGCGTTGAGTCTCCTTGGTCTCTCTGCCTCTTTCTCTTCCCCACCCTCTTTCACTCTCTCTCCCTCTAAATAAATTAAATAAATAAATAAATAAATAAATAAATAAATAGTTTAAAAAGATTAATGGTCATTATATTAATCTTCTACTTTGTATGCTATAGGAAATAAATTCCACATATAGCTTTAAGGTATACAAATATGAATCATGTAAACAAAATCCTTTAGAGCAACTCTAGCATCTGCGAATGTTCTGAAAATAATTTCTGTTATGTTTTTGCCACATGTATAGAAGAAAATTTAGATGACTTTTTTCATTATCATGCATTATTAAAGGAAAAGAAATACAACATTTTCCTTAACTCCATGCATGAGTAACTTCTTTAACACTGTGATGTCAGATATTATTCAATAAATGATACGTGAACAAATGAATCCAAATAACAATAAAGAAATCTTGGTAATTACACCTGAAGCATATGTCAAATATTTCTGAAGCAATATTAAATGCTTAACTTATGCAGCATGCTTCACTGTCAACTAAAAATTAAAATAATTTATTGTCTTTTTTTTACATTCCACATGGCAGGAAGTGACTAGCAATATAAAGAATGCACTAAACCTGTAGCCCTATTCTTATTGTTTTAAATCATTTCATGTATTTGTTTTTCAATACACCCAGTCCAAAAAGAACAAAAACTATGATTGTGTTTTTGAAATAAAAATATAAAGAATTTTTCCTGAGCTATTATCAAGTTGGAAGCCATAGTAAGGTATTATTAATAGTGAATTAAATACACATAGCATAATTCTAATATTCTTTCTTATATATTATTAAAGTTGATTTTTTATATTTGACATATTTTAAAGTGATGACAAACTAAATAAGGATTTACCAATAAACTAATTTACTAAGATGGGCAAACTAAACAGGACTTAAAAGACATAATTTAGAAATCAAACTAACAGTTTATTAGTTAGCTTGATGTTTAATATAGGTTTGAAAATTGTTTAAAATTTGTTGAGACCTTCTGACACATCTTTCACTCATTTTTTCTTGTCTCTACCCACACACCTGTGCACATGTACATACATGCATGCACATGCTCACACACACACACACACACACACACACATATTTTGGTCACTGAGTCCAGAACTATTATTGAGAGGCTATGTTCTCTAAGGTAAGCAGTGATCTCTGGTAATATGAAGGTTGGAACATATGTATGAGTCAGATTCTAAAATGGCTGATACAAAACTATGTATATTACTGCTTAATTTCTATTTTATAGTTGTGGCTTCGGTGTCTATTTAAAATGATGGAGCCCAGGATAATTCAAAAGATCAGATCAGTGAAACAGAATAGAGAGCACAGAAATAATCTTCAACACATATGCAATGGGAAAAAGACAATCCCATCAACAAATGGTGTTGGGAAAACTGGACAGCTAGCTACACACAAAAGAATCAAACTGGACCACTTTCTGAAACCATACCCAAAAATAAACAGAAATGGATGAAAGACTTAAGTGTGAGACCTGAAACCATAAAAATCCTAGTATAAAGCCCAGGCAGTAATTTCTCTGACATTGGCCATAACATCTTTCTAGATATTTTCTCCTGAGGCAAGGGGAACAGAAGCAAAAATAAACTATTTGGACTAAATTGAAATAAAAAGCTTCCACACCAGGAAGGAAAAACCAGAGAAACTAAAAGACAACACACTGAATCAGAGAGGATATTTGCAAATGACATAACTGATAAAGCGTTTATATCCAAATATATAAAGAATTTATGTAACTCAAAACACTGAAAAACCAAATAATCCAATTAAAAGTGTGAAGGCATGAACAGACATTTCTCCAAAGAAAACATATAGATGGCCAACAGATACATGAAAATATGCTCAGCTCAGCATCACTCATCATCAGGAAAATAAAAATCAGAACTACAATAAAATATCGCCTCCCATGGGTCAGAATGGCTAAAGCCAACAACACAAGAAACAAGTTTCGGTGAGGATGTGGAGAAAAAAGAACCCTTATGGACTGCTGGTGGGAATGCAAACTGGTGCAACCACTGTGGAAGTTCCTCAAAAAATTAAAAATAAAATTACCATGATTCAGTAATTTCATTTCTGGGTATTTTCCCAAAGAATATGAAAACATAAATTTGAAAGGACATATATATCCGTATATGCGGCTTTATATACAATAGCCAAATTATGGAAGCAGTCCAGGTATCTATCAATAGATGAATAGATTAAGAAGCTGTGGTGTACGTGTGTGTGTGTGTGTAATGTAATATTATTTAGCCATTAAAAATGAAATCTTGCCATTTGTCATGTAGGGAGTATAGTGCTAAGCAAAATAAGTCAGTCAGAGAAAGACAAATACCATATGATTTCACTCATATGTGGAATCTAAGAAGCAAAACAAACAAAGGGAGAAAAAAGAGAGAGAGAAACCAAAAAAATAAAAATAAGAATAAAATAAAACAGACTCTTAACTATAGAGGACAACAGATGGTTGCCAGAGATGTAGTAGTTAGGAAAATGGGTGAAATAGGTGAAGGGGATAGAGAGTACACTTACCTTGATGAGCACTGAGGAATATATGGGATTTCTGAATCACTATATTTTATATCTGAAACCAATATAACACCATGTGTTAACTACACTGAAATGGAAATCAAATTTAAAGTTATTTTTTTCTCCAAAACTAAAGTAAAATATTTAATCATAAAAACAATCAGGATTGGGGCACCTGAGTGGCTCAGTGAGTTAAGCATCTGACTCTTGATTTCAGCTTGGGTACCATGATCTCATGGTTGATGAGATAGGCCCCCTCATTGGGCTCTACACTGAGCATGGAACGTGCTGGTGTTCTCTCTCTTCTCTTTACTGCCCCTAGCCGGTTTCTCTCTCTCTCTTTCTCTCTCACTCTTTCTCTTTCACTCAAAATAAATTTAAGAGACACTAAAAAAATTTTAAAATAAGGAACCATTAACTTGAAGGTGTTACGCTGAGCAAAATAAGTCAGGCAGAGAAGGACAAATACCATATGTTTGCACGTATAGGAGGATTAGGAGGAACTTAACGGAGGACCGTGGGGAGAAAAAGGGGTTGGGGAATAGTGGGGGAGAGGGAGAGAGGCAAACCATGAGAGACTCTTGAATGCTGAGAACAAACTGAGGACTGATGGATGTGTGTGTGTGGGAGGGTGATGGGCATGGAGGAGGGCACTTGTGGGATGAGCACTGGGTGTTATATGGAAACCAACTTGACAATAAACTATTTATAAAAAAATGTTAATCCTTTTGAAAATAACAAAAATAAATAAAATAAAATAAGGAACCATTATTTATTACTCATTACTCCCTGGTATATAATCAATTACAGTACATTCTTTAAAGGTATGTGGTATACATTCTTCGCTATTGTGTGTCCTTGCATTTAGAGCTGTACATTGTTTTAAGTGGCAATCACTGTGTAAAACACACATAATTTTGCTTCTAGAAAACTAGCCTAATTTTTGTACTTTTTTTTCACCTTGTAATCTCTGTGCCTTTATCTCCAATTATATACCTCACTTCTAAAAACGAGACTGAAAAACTTACTAACTACTGAGCATATGTGGAAATAAGCAGGTAATAAAAATTTATTTTATAAATTATAGGTAACCTTTCTCACAATAAAGTGTTTTGTAATGTATATTCCAATTAATAGCAAACGGAGAGAAAAAGACACCTTGTTATATTTTATATAACGTGTCTTTATAAGAGAGGCAGACAAAAGTCCTATTCTTCAATAAGCGAAAGCATTCAACCAAGGAAGCAGATATTGGAGTGATGTGGACATGAGCCAAGGAATAACAATAGCCATCAGAAGCTAGAAGAAGCAGAGAATGGATTATCCTCTAGAGCCTCCAGTGGAAGTATGGTCCTGCTAACAACTTGATTTCATCCTAGTGAAATTGATTTTGGATTTCTGGCCTCCAAAACTGTGAGGGAATCAATTTCTTTTGTTTTAAGCAACCAAGACGGTACTAATTTGTTACATCAGCCACAGGAAACCAGCATGCATTCCTCTCCCAGCTTACACCTATGCCCTACAGAAGATCTTGTATAACAAGCTTACTATGGAGGAAAAATTAGATTAGTGCCTGGATAGAGTTCCAAGATGAAAATGGACAGTAACCACATTGTAGCCATGTTCAGGGGTGACTTTAGAAGTCCATGGAGAAAGAAAATCTTTCTGTCTGCAGGCTGGATATTTTGTTAGCTACGTTGTACAGAAAAGTGGCCTGAAGGAAATTACATACCGATTCCTAGGCAATGCCAATGGTCTAATTATGTGATTAGGTTTCCAGAAGAAAATGATCTGAAAAATTGAAGAAACAAGGGTCTGGGTAGAGGTATTTAAATAGATCAGAAGGAGCTTGAAATGTGATGTCTTTCATCACATGTTGATTCTTACCAGAAAGCTTCCCTCATGAAAGAGGCACCAAACAATCAAACAGACTAAACAGTGTAGCCACTTAAACATCCACCTCTGAATGGACCCAAGAACAAAGTAGTCATGGGGGCAGGCTGAGGCTATGTATGCACCCAACAGCATGGACTTTCCCTTACCAACACCAGTCTTTTTACTGCTACCTTTGAATAACCATCCTAAAAGCAAAGAAGACCTATACTGAACCTCCAGATCAGCACTACACCTTGGGGAATTAAAAAGCCACTTGATGGCAAGTCAACTACATTGAGACCCTTCCTTCTTAGGTTGCCTTCCCTGACTGTAGAGCCTCAGCCAACATAAATGAAGCAGATGGTGATGATTTGCTCTTCTCTCTGATCTTCATAATCTTTATTATTTTCTAGTTAATTTTATGTGTTTTTCTCATATGTAAGATTGTGTTCTCAGTACACAGTGTTCATTTTGTTACTTCTATATGGCTTTCAATTTTGTCCTTTCTTATCTTCCATTCATTTCTGAAACATAACACACATGAGAAATATAATTAGCTTTAGCTGATCTGTGAGCTAAATTTCATCTGTCTTTTTCTTTCTTGCATCTCAGTTTAGAATTATTTTTTCAGGGTCTTTTTTTCCTCTTTAATTTGCTGAGAACATATAATTTTTTTATTCTGATGTATAAAATCCTTCTTACATTTTTGTATGTTCATTTCCTGTTTGTGGATACTCTGTATGCATAAATTATCTGATAATTTCTGTATATATGTTCAATGGGAACAGTTCAATCCTGGCCTTTCCATATGCTGAAAAATGTTGTGTAAATAGGTGGAGAATGAAGCAGCTAGAGGCTTTAATCATATTTTAAAAACACATTTTTGTTATATATTAGCTTTATTTGCTAATCTGGATATTCATTGTCCCTCAGTTTCCAGCATCCTACCTTTTAGGGTTGAGCAAGAGGTTTTCATAACTCATTGGGATGCTAAGTATAAATATAGGGCTTTTTTTCTCAAATTTACGTTTCTCCACTTGGTTGCATCAGGCCAACAGCAGAAGACTTCTCTAGTTTAGGAAGGCAGACCAAAAAGGAAAAAAGAAAATAGAATGTCATTTCTTTTGAAACATTTCTCTTCTAGCATTCTGGGTGTGGAATTCAGTGGGGCAGTTTTTATACTTTCTCTATGTTCATGCCCAAACTACTGAATTTACATTGTTCTCATATTTTGCATGTGTTTCCAGCAATGTCTATTTGTTATTAGGAAAATCTCTACCCTGTCAGTTTATTCAGTGTGCTTCAGTTACGAAGGGAGGACAGAAATAGGCAGCTCACATTTATCTTGAGAATCGTGGTCTTTCTTTTTTTTAAGTTTATTTATTTATTTTGAGAGAGAGAGAGAGACAGCAAGGAAGGAGAAGAGAGAAAGGGAGAGAGAGTCCCAAGCAGGCTCCATACTGTCAGTGCAGAGGCCAATGGTCAGTGCAGAGGTCAAGGGTCAAGCCCACGAACCATGAGGTCATGACATGACCTGAAACCAAGAGTTGGATGCTTCTCAGACTGAGTCACTCAAGTGCCCTGAGAATTGTGCTCTTGGTTGTTAATTTGCTCACTCTGTGTTTATACTTCTGTGAGTGTGTATTAATGTGGGTGTTAGAGATGTGATTATGAAAAGTAAGCAAGCACAAGTTATTATCTCTCTCTCTGTTTTCTTTTAGTCAGAAATCACCAGAATAATAACAGTGTCACTCACTCAGAAATAAATATGCTTTTCATTCATCGCCTAGGCCCTAGTTGGCTTTTTTTAATAGTATGATGTTATTTTAATCATTCCCGGTGGTCTAACTAACCTGTGGGCAAAATTTGATTACATTACAGATAACTTTCATATTTTATTCCCCGTTGATTCTACTTCCTCATATCAAACACAGTCCAAATATTTCTTACTGGTTCTGATGTACAAGTCTAAGCAGCTACCACAACATTTCTTTCAGAAGTATTACTGTCTCCTTCTCACAAGAAACAGTGATTTTTAACTTTTCACCATAGTCTCTAACCATTCTCCTACTATGAATGCCCCACTGATCTAGAAACTTCAGACTACTGCAATACCAAAATGTTCTGTGGTTCTCTTATTTCTGAATTACACTGTCATATGTGTTGTAATACATTGCTAGTTTTCCTTAAGTGTTTTACCAACTTTTATGTAAATATCTTTTTAAAAAGACATTTGTATATGATCTAAACTTAATTCCACATACCAGACAGGTGATGTATGTTAATGACAGAAGCCTTGCTACACCAAGAATCATTCCTCTCTTCTGACAATCAAGACTTTGATAATAAAACAAACTCCTTGAATATGTATTCAACTTCCTTTAAATATAAGTTTTCTTCCAGAAAGCACATCAATCGTTTATGAAAGTAGAATCTATAAGGTTTCAATGCACCATTTCTCAGTTCTGCCTACAGATGCCTGAATCCGAATGGCTAATAGAGTTTGGCCTCAAGCTAAAATATAGTGAATTATGTATATAAGAGAGTAGATGTTTGATTATGTTGCTAGATGTTTCCCTAGAAGGTATTTTATACGTAAAATATGAATATTGTGACTCATTAAGTTGCTTTATTTAAATTACATTTTTCAAGTTAACATTAATAATATCCTTCAGCATGCATCAACTATCCAAATCTTTCAGATAATTTGATTAGTTTTATCTTCAGTCTTCAACCTTGGAAGTACTTTCTAAGCACTTTTTTGAACCTACTTTTGAGGTTAAATCATTGTGTCATTAATATTTAAAAAAGACTAAATGGAAAGAGATGCTCATAAAGTCCAGACATCTTTGTCACTGATATAATAGGGCATTGAGACAATTTCCCTCCTAAGAACCGGAAGATAGTTCTGTCTGTTCTGTGTTGGCTCATTTATCTCTGTTACATTGATGAATTCATTTTCATGACAATACTTGGTCTGAATAATGAAAAGCTGGAAGAGATAGTCTGATGGTTGAGATGGAATATTTAAAATTTTCTTTCCAATTATAGCTAACCATCTTTTTGAGATTTACTATTGAGATAATCAATCATTTTGGATGAACAAAAATTCCTAGATGATATTTTTAAATGAAATTACAAGTCATTTGAATAGTGTAATCTCTTTTAAAGCTTTATTAAATCCAGTGTGAACTCCAAGTCATTATATCTTCTTAAACACAAGTATATAAAGTATAACAATGAGTCTTCAGCTATTCATTTGGCAATAATTTGAATATACATTACAAAAAATAATTTGTTGAAGACAAGATAACTTTTATAAAATAAGTCAACTTTTATTATATGCTCAGTTCCACATACATGCTCACTAGTTAAACAGATTCATACATTCCCTTCTTAGTTACAAATGAGGTATAGAATTATTTCTGCAAGGTGACTTAAAGCTGTGTTTTCAAACTTTAGCATGCCAGTGAAGCACTTGAGCATCTTGGTGGAAGCTAAGACTCTGCATTTTTTATGAGTTTTTAAAAAAGTGTTTATTTTTATTTTTGAGAGAGAGCAAGAGCAGGGGAAGGGCAGAGAGAGGGAGACAGAGGATCCAAAGAGGGTGGGCCAGAACTCAGGGCCATGAGGCCATGACCTGAGCAGAAGTCCAATGTTTAACTGACTAACCCATCCAGGTGCCCCAGAGATTCTGCATTTTTAACAAGCTTTCAACATCCACCTAATGGGTCAAAATCTGGTGCCACATTTCCTCAATGACAAGCTCATGTACTTGGATTGATCCTGTTTTTTGATTGGCAGTTAAAATGCATATAATTCTGAAAGAAATAATGCTTTAAACTATGTGACAATTTATAATATATTTTTAATGATCACTGATAGGATAAGTTAGTACCATTGTGAACCATTTGACCAAATTTTGGCTATGGATTTTAGTAACAAAACAAGATATTACCATTAAAATGATGAATCTGCTTTCATAATTATTACAACACACTTCATATGACTTTTTTTTTTTTTTACACTTTTTTGGTGTCAGGAATTTTTCTAAGGTTTTACATATAATAAGCCATTTTCCTACTTACAACAATCTTATCAGTTACATGGAATAATTATCCCTATTTACAAGTGATAAAATGGAGGGAGAGAATGTTTGAATAACTTTGTCAAGATCACAGAACCACAAGAAACAAATCATAGAGCAGACTCAAAATTTAAGCAGTCTATATAGTGTAAATCCTTAAACACTTTGGTAGACTACTTGTGGTTTAGAATGAAAGTATAATAACAATTGTAAAATTTAAAAACTGAGCCATAGATTTAATCAAGGGAGAAATGGACAGGAAAGCCTAAAGATTTATAAAGATGCTCTTTGGAAGATCTTCCTCCAGTCAAAGAAAGAACACGTGGAAACTTCTGCAGTCAGAGACTTTCATTCACTTATTTGTGGTCCACAAAAAAAAGAAATTCCCCAAGCCCCAACATGGCCTTACAGTATGTTGGACATTGATAAATTAAATGGATCATCAAACTCAAGCTAATTGAGTCAGTGACAAGAGGCTCAAGTAAATTTATTGTCCTAGATGTAAAGACATGGAAATGGATTTCTAAAGAAACAGTCTGAAAGCTACCTCCTACTTCATTAGAAGGAGACTGATGAGCTGTCTGTGCAAGAGGAGTCAGAAGGTGGGCAAATATGCTCACTGTTCATGAACATTCTAATAACAAATAGGCTAAAAAGAAGCATGTTTGTCAGTTACTTGTGCTAGAGTCTTATTTCTTACCCTTGTTGTTTTTAGGGACTTTTTCTAAAAAATACTGTTTGCTTTTAATTTGTCACTTTGGTTTAGATGCTGGGTGAGATATAAAAGAGTTCTCTACAGCTATATTATTTTGAAATCTCACTTTGTACTTATAGACACAAAAATTATCAGCACAGTGCTTGCTATAGACTGTTTTATGTCTCCCCAAATTTTCATATGTTGAATCCCTAATTCCCAATGTTATGGAAATTGCAGATAAGACTTTGGAGAGATACTTTAGAAAACGATATCAAGATGGTGGGGCTCTAATGTGGAATTTATATGAATGCAGAGCAGAGAACAGCTCTCTCTGTCATGTGAGGATACAGTAAGAAGGTGGCCATCTGGAAGCCAAGAAGAGAGCTCTTACCACAATCTGACCATACTAGTACCCTGACCTCATATTTTCAGCCTCCAGAATGTGACAAATATTTTTCCCTGTTTAACCCAGCTGGCCTATGGTATCTGTTATAGCAGCCAAGATATGTTATTAAAAAGTGAGTCGCTGCTATATCAAATACCAAAATATGTGAAAGTAGCATTGAAACTGGGTAATGGGTAAAGGCTGGTGAATATTGAGGTTCATGCTAGAAATATGGACATTAAGAGTGATCTGATGAAGCCTGAGATGGAAATAAGAAGTTAGTAGAAACTTGGGGAAAAGTGGCCCTTGTTACAAAGTGGCAAAGAACTTGGCTGAGGTATATTCTACTGTTCTGTGGAAGGTAGAACCTGTGAGTGATGCAATTGTATATTTAGTTGAGGAGATCTAAAAAAATTAACATTTATTTATTATTGAAGGAGAGAGAGACAAAGCCTTAGTGGGGGACAGGCAGAGAGAGAGAGGGAGATACAGAATCTGAAGCAGACTCCAGGCTCTAAGCTGTCAGTACAGAGCCCGATGCAGGGCTTGAATCGTGACATGAGCTGATGCTTAACCAACTTAGCCACTCAGGCACCCCCCATTTTTTTATCTTATGATTTGTTTTGTTTTGATTTGAGGGAGATAGACAGAAAGACAGCATGCAACGGCCAGTGGCAGAGGGGCAAAGCAAGAGGGAAAGAGAGAATCTCAAGCAGGCTCCATACCCAACACAGAGCCTGACATGGGGCTTGATCTCACCACTGGGACATTATGACCTGAGCCAAAATCAAGAAGAGTCAGATGCTTAACCAACTGAGTCACCCAAGCACACACAGTTGAAGAGATTTCTAAGTAAAGTATTGAAGGAGTGACTTGGTTCTTCCTGGCTGATAATAGTAAAATACAAAGGGCAAGAAATTAATTGAAGGAGGAATTGTTAAGCAAGAAAGAACCAGAAGATGAGGGTTTGGGAATTTCTCAGCCTGTCTAAATTGCAAGAAGTAAGAAAACTTGTTCTGAAGATAATATGAAGGGTATGGCTGAACAATCATTTGACAAAAAGTTTATGGGATTATATTTAACTGAAGGGTGGAGATGGGACAAAATAAAGGATGGCCACAAGGTGTCTTGGATTTGACAGGACTGAGTGATTGAGACTCTTGTCTGGAAATCTATTCTTCAAGAAAAAGGAAAAATTAGGGGTGACTGGGTGGCTTAGGTGGTTGAGCATCTGACTTCAGCCCAGGTATGATCTTGCAGTTCGTGGTTCAAGCTCTGTGTCGTGATTTGTGTTGACAGTTCAGAGCCTGAAACCTGCTTCAGATTCTGTGTGTGTGTCTCTCTCTGCCCTTCCCCCTCACAGAAATAAATAAATATTAAAAACATTTTTTAAAGAAGGATAAATTAGGTGAAGTCAATTCAGAGATCATCAGGGCCACTGCTCCCAAGGTTGCAAACCAACAGTCTTGAGAAGTAGAATAGCAGAGGAGGGTGCCCCAGGCCGGTAGCTTCATAGGAAGTTTGGTGAGCAGAAGGCTGAAGGCAACTTGTCAGTGGGATCAAAGCTCTTATCCACACAGTTCAGGTATGGAGCACATCCCAGTGCAGAGGGTTAGCCATTCTTGAGTAGTGCCTTCCTGTAAGTATCCCTGCGCACATGAGTGGTCCCTAGTCCAGCTGGCTTACTTGCTTGGATAGATTCTTCATTCCTTCTTCCAAATAAGTGTGGTTTACATTCCTCTCTTTGGCCAACTTGAGGCAGCCTCCAGAGATGAGCCATGAAATGAGAGTGATGCTAATAATTAAACGTTTTATTTTTTCTTTACTTAGAATGTGACTGTGTGGAAAATAAAACCACCATGGCATATCAGGAGAGGGAAAAGAGACTGAGACAGAGACAGAGACAGAGACAGAAAGAGAACAGTAAAAAGAAAAAAAATTCTGTGTACTATTAGGAGCACTTTAAACAATTTATTTTAGAAAGTGAGCACAGGGATGGTGGGAGAGGGGCAAAGGGAGAGAGAGAGGGAGGAAGAATCTTAGGCAGGCTCCATGCTCAGCACATAGCCTAATGCTGGGCTTCAGCCTACAACCCTGGGGTCATGACATGAGCCAAAATCAAGTGTAGGATGTTCAACTGACTGAGCCGTACAGGTGCCCCCCTTCTCACATATTTTTAAGTAAAATTGTGATTTGATTTTAAAAATGCATATATTAATAATATTATACTGGTATTATAAAAATAATAAGAATGTACAGAAATTTTAATAAATCAATAACTACGAGCAATGGGCTCTGTTAAATGCCTCTCTGTTCGACATATTTAGAGTAACTTCCCTTTTCATAGGTGAATATTGAATAATACATTTTATAATCTAAACTAGACTAAAGAAAAACCCATTTCTTCCTTAATATTGCAAAATATCAAAAGTTACCAGAATGGGATTTCCAATGACATTGAAAGGAGGTGATAAAGGTGGTGAGGTATATTTCAACAGTTGAAAAAACAGGAAGTTTGAATTTAAGCTTAAGTCTAGTCTCTGAGTTTACAACTAGGAGACATTTGGTAAGTTTAGTAACATATCTAAGATTTAGTTCCCTTATTTATACATTAGAGAGAATAGTACTTTTCCTATGGTTGATGAAATGATTACATGGATAATAATATCTTGCAAACATTTTGGCAAATAACTTTTATTATTTATATAATATTTTAACTTCAGAGTTCTTCATAGAGGATTAGATACATAAAAGATTGGAGATATTTTTAATGGCTCTCTTTTTCTACCTTTTAAGACCTCAATGCTAAACATTTGGCTTGGCACTTATTAGGTGCCAACCACATAAATTTAAGCAACTCAGAATATCTTTTTTCTTCTAACAATGTAGTAGACAAAGTATTGTTCTCTATCCTACCATGCTTTTTTATATATAATTTTTGCTTTATATTGAATCCTTAACATTTTTCAGGCCAGTGAATTTTCTTCTTTAGTATTATTATATAATAGAACACAATGGATCATAATTTATTTAATCAATTATTTATTTCCAATAACGTGATTGCTTTCAACTTTTCAATGTTATAAACATAGTTATAATGAATATGCTTGAAGTTAAATTTTATGAAAATGTTATTAACTTATATATTGTATTCTTAAATAATGTAATTGTTATTTTAGGACACTCAAAATTTTGTGCTTAATTAAAAATAATAGAGTAGATAGGGATGTCAATGAAATTAAATTTAATCAACATAGGTCATCTTAAAAATGATTACTTGTTTTCACTCAAATTTAAGTTGTACATAATTGATATTCATTAATTAATTGAATTCACCAGGCAGTTTTTAAATATCCATTAAGGAGGGGCCCCTGGGTGGATCAGTCAGTTAAGCAGCCAAATTTGGGTCTGGTCATGATCTCACAGTTTGTGAGCTTGAGCCGCACATCAGGCTCTCTGTTGTCAGCACAAAGCCCACTTTGGGTCTTCTTTCTCCCTCCCTCTCTGCCCCTCCTTTGCTTGTGCTCTATCTCTCAAAAATAAATAAAGAAAGAAATGAAAAAAAATCCATGTATTAAGAATAATTGGGATATTAAATAGCCAAGTTCTTGCATTAAAGATAACAAAGAAGTGAGCCAATTGAAGAGCCAATCATCCACAATCTTGACAAACCAAAATTCAAGAAATTAATTACATTTTCCACTCTGCATGAAATAGTGTATAGCATGGATAGATAGTCACAAGAAAAAAATATTATATAAGACTTAGGACAGTTTGTAATTTTCTGGTTACATGGTTTGATTACTTTTTTGCTTAAACTTGGGTAAGGTAAATCAGGATCATGATCAATAAAGAAATGACAACTACTCTTGTTAACAACCTGGATGCTGTTGCCAAGATTGTTGAAAGAAGCAAACTATCTACATCTTTGTATCTTTTGCTCAATAAGCATGTTTTAAAATCATTTCATGGTATGCCTCATCAAGCCACTGCTTCATTTCTTCCTGCATAATTTTGACAGAACTGTTTGGAAAATCAATGCCTGAGAGCTGTGTTTGGATTTACTGCTGAATCCAATTACTGTGTATTATCATAAAAAGCATCAAAGTGAAAATTATTGATGGTGCTTGTTTTGTAAGCATGCAACTGTTAACTCTAAATATAAATATTTTAATGGCACAATTTCTCACTATTATAGAAAAGAAAAAGAGAAATAAGACTTCTAATATGGAACAATAAACCACTTACATTTAAACAAAGTTCTTACTTAAAAATAAATGCAATTCTATTTCATACACAGTTGCAACAAAAGAGTACTTTAAACAGCCATGATTAATAATACTTGCCTAAGATTACATGAGAGAGTATTTTCATGCAAAGAAAATAGTTTGTCAGGAATGTTGGTTTAAAACAGAGTTTGGCAAACTGTTTTGCCTGTGGGCCTGAACCATCCCCTCCCATTCATTTATTTTCAGTCTGTGGCTGCTTCACAACAGCAAAGTTCAGTAGTTGTGACAACAACCTTACAGACAGCAAAGCTGAAATTACTTACTATCAGCTCTTTACAAAAGGGGGGGGGAGTCTGTTGGCCTTACTTTAAAATATTAAATGTAGATTTTAATATTATAGTTTCAATATTTAAAAAATTTTTTGAACCTTCAGTATGATCTTAAATTTGTTAGAGGTATATCATTGAAACTTCAGAGTATAAAAATTAATATAGCAAATTAAATTTCTATCTATGTCATTTGCAAAGTGAAAATAATTGCAGTTATAGCTGTTCATTATGATTACTTATGGGAGTGGCTTACTCTTCAAAAGCTCCTAATGACCCTTTAGAAAGGTATTGTTTGAAAAAAGCATTTACTTGAGAAAAATGATGATAGAAAGACTTAGAGTTGAATACAAATGTCATGAATTTCTGGCCCATTAAATGGGTGCTGAAAGATCTGAGAATGGATATCCAGACATTCAAAATCTAAACAAAGCTTTCTCATTTTTTTCAAATCTACTTTAGTGTGAGATTGCCTTCCATTATCCTACTTCTGTGAGTATCTCTAGTATCAAATGGTGATTTCCATGGGGATAGCTCTAGCACAGACCTGGTGGTTCCCATGAGGAAGGTGATTTGGGAGAAATAAGGGAAAATAAGCTCACTACAGAACTCAATGGGATAAGGTATAATTATATATACCATATATATATATATATATATATATGTATATCCCCTTATGATAAGGGATAAGATATAATTCCAGACACAACGATAGGAAAATAAAGTACTATGTACTTTACTTTACTTTACATGCACACACATGTAATACAGCAAATGGGTTATGATATTTTTTCTGATTGAAGTATAATTAACATACAATGTTATATTAGCTTCAGGTGTACAACATGTAATATTTTCATATACTCAGAAAATGTGTTATTTTTTACTTCTTTTTTCAAATAACCCCTCAGAAACTATTAGATATATTCAATTGATTTTGTTTGTTTGTTTGCTTTAGTTTTAGTGTAGAGCACTTTAAAATGCCCCTTGAGAAGCAATAGCATTTAATAAGTGAGGGGGAGAATGGCGAATTGCATTTGCAGTCTTACCCTTCAGTGTTAACTCAAATTCATTTTCCCCAGCCAGTTTTTTGTCTTGATCATTAATCAACTTTCTTAGACAGTAACTTAATGGAAAAAAATAATGCAAACAGCCTTTACTGAAAGTAAAATATTAATTTTTTTGCCAGGAACAAGCATAATATTCTTCCCCCACCTGCACAAAAAGGAAAAAATTGAAGATACAGAACTATAAGAGGGTTGTCATAGTTTTCTCTTATAATAAGATGGTGGAAATTTATATATGAATAAAGTAAATGGGATTTCTGAACTCTCTTTAATATGTCTATTATGCCTTAATAGTAGTATGACAATTTATTTTCACATGCAAAATTAAAAAATCATATAATTCATAAAGTTACATCTTCAGTATTTTCCTTAATGAGAATTATATGTAATATAAAATTTTAACGGTACATTTTTCCTTCCTTGTTACAATAGCTTTCAGAGACTATGAAAAATAGCAATCATTTGTTTAATATGCTCATGACAATCTTGCTAATACTCATGATCCAGCCAACACCTAAAATCCATTTGCTGTCTCATCACATTTGTTTTTCTAAGGCATGCTTTGTATTATGAAGTGTCCAAGTTATGAAGCATAGGTTTCATGATAGGATATAGAATCCACAAGACTTGTTATTTCTTCCTTGTAAAAGGCTGGCTAAACCCCCAGTCTCCCTAAGATTCTACATTCACAAAAATGTAATAAGGCCTATCTCATAAATTTGTCTGAAGGACTGAATAAAGTAGTACATGTAGAAACATTTTGTGAATTTTAAACACCCTTCATGCAGGTATTATCATGATCATTGTAAAATGTATGTCTTAATTAGGAATGGACCCATTGTTTTTGATACATTGTTATTTTGCACATATTTCAAAAAGAGAATTCTTTGTAAATTAGTATGTAGTGCTCAAGTTCAAAGATTATCCAATTCATTTAGAAAATGTATATCTAGTTGACATTAATACACACCAAAATGTTATTTGATACAATTAGAAACTTAATGATTCCTTTAATCATGCTGATCTTTAAATTGAACAAACCTAGGAAGAAAACATGAATATTCTATTTGACAATGACAATGGAGACGATACAGAATTTTAATCTAGCAAACACAAACCTTAGAAGAAAAGTATACCCAGGTATTTACTTCTCAAAAGAAAAACGTTAGCTTGTGTTGCTTCCTTATTTTGGAGAGATGTTAGTAAAAAAGCTTGGAATATGCCACTTCATTATTTTCTGATTTCTGGAAAGAAGCTCTCATTAGCAAAGGGTATCTATAATTTTTCAAGAAAAAATGCTATAATCAATTGTTTTCTTTAATAATAATAATAAATATGGCAGTGACAATAATGTAGCCATTACATTATAAAATTTATATCACAATTTATACCACAACATTAGTAGTTGCTGAATAATTAATTTAGTCCAGGCACACAGTAATTAGCCTGAATACCTGAGAAATATTATGAAAGTAAAAACAACTTAGACTTTACTTTTTTACATTGCTTTCGCATGTGTTTTCAGCAATCTCAAAATCACGAGTTGGAAGAAATTACATTTGGAAGTGGTAAATGAAGGATTTCTCTTTAGTGTTTTTTGACAGGCTAATCAGGTTACTGAACTTATCCTGTATTAACCAGAAATATGTGAGATCTAGAAGGCAGTTCAAGTTTCCATTCACATGACAGCACTGAAGTTACCAGAAGCTAAAGAATTATGATGTTCAAAAAGAAGATTTGATAAATGAGAAGATATTATTATCATAGCCAGTCAAAAGTGCTTGAATTCAATTTAATAATTGCCAAGCAATGGCTATGCACAACTTATTTTCTATTATAAGATATAAAATATGAGAAAGTAATAATTCACACTTTTAAGAAACATATTCAGCATAAATGTCCAGAACCTGAGACTAGAGTGAGTTCAGAATAAAAATGAAAACTTTCTCAACTGTGCATTTTATTTTGCATTTTGGAGGTTAAAATACTTCACTGTCATAGGTAGAACTCATATCTTAGATCTTTGGTATTTTTGTTTGTTTGTTTGTTTTAGTACACCAGCCTCACTTTTTAATATTTTATTTGACTCAAACTTTTAAAAAATATATAGCCTATTTGATTTTTCACTATCATGTTTATGCCTTATTCATATCTCACATCATCATTTAAGTACTATATTTTAGGTACTAGCACTATTTTTATGAAACTCAAAAAAGAATTTTGGACATTGGTAAATCTCAAGATTTATTTGCCATTTTTAAGAGTTTACACGCAAAAAAGGTGTGATTAATAATTACCTAATGGGACAAGAGTAACATCCAGCAATTGGACCATTATATCTGGTAGGCCTTAGTATATAGACTTAGGATCTAGATCCTATTCTAAAGTTGAACATAACATTTTATATACTTCAACCATTATTTTATACAATAAACCATTATTACAGTGACATTATGATCAAACAAAGCCTTCAGTAATGACAGATTGTATCATCATTTACCTATAACTTACAAAACTGAATAAACAATTGTGTGCAATTATTTAAAACTTGCAATGTGTTCTGTAGCCCTAGGGATGTTATTGATAATAGGGAATGAAGCCAGATGTAAGCCAGGCTCCAACTATACTCTTCAATTGAAATAACATGCAAGTATTGAACTGACTTAGCTACATCTTAGAACCATTAACATTTACACAACCTTAGACGATTACTTGGGCGAGGTCAATCTGTAATGCTCACAGATCTTTAAGTTACTGCATTGTGTCTTTTAGTAAGAATAGGGTTCCCCACCACCACCAAAATTTATCTAAACTAGTATTTGTCTGGGGCCCAATTTGTAAGTTTAAAACCTATAGGTTATTTAGCATGTGTGAAATAAACATTGAAAATATGAGATGATTAGGCTAGACACTGCTTTACATATATTAATTCTTTATATTCTCCAAATTATTTTCAGCTGCATACACTATTTTTACTTCATTGTGCATAGGAGGAGATGAAACATAGAAAAATAAATCAGGGGCACCTGGGTGGCTCAGTCGGTTAAGCATCCGACTCTTAGTTTTGGCTCAGCTCATGATCTCACAGTTTCGTGGGTCCGAGACCGGCTTCAGGATCTGTGCTGACAGCACTGACAGTGTGGAGCCTGCTTGGAATTCTCTGTCTCCCACTCTCTCTGCCCCTCCCCGGTGCTGGCTGTCTCTGTTTCTCTCAAAATAAATAAATAAACTTTAAAAAGAAAAATAAAAAGAAATCAATTGCTAGTAAGTGAGGGAGACAAGATTGGGACCAAGATACTCTTGCTTTGGAAGTTATTTTCTCAAACCCCATCTTTATGGCTGGGCTTGCTGCCATAATCAGCAACTGGAGAGGCAATTTATATACTATTGCTAAATGAGAGAAGACTACATCTGTTCACCTTTAGTATCTTTCACAGACTGAAATGACATTTGACCATTCAGGGAATGCAAAGCACAGTACAGCACAGGTTTGTGAGCCTAACAACTTGACTTCTGGTCACAAATCCATAAAACTAACTAGTTTGTGAAATTGAGTAGCTTTCTATTAAAGGTCCATTTTTCTATCCATAGAGTGAGGATAATAACAGAATTTACCAAATAAATTTCTGTAAAATTAGATGGAGGATATCTGAAATATTTAGCACAGGGCTAATATTCAGTATTAGCCTTATCATAGAAGAGTAGACAGATAATCAGATGATAGATAATCTTTCAAAGTTCTTATTCCTTTTTACTTTTTCTTAAGCATACTCCTACCAATCTGTGAACTGCATCAAGCCAAACAAACCTATAAGGAATAGGTGGGAGGGAGCTTTGTTATTCCAGGTGAGTGCAGTTGTCAGCTGAGAATATCAGGTACTTGGCCATGTCCCTAAGGGCAGCAGTGTCCTTATGTAATTAAGTGTCTTAGAGTATAGAAAATACTATTTCTTCTTATTTTTTTCCTACTGTTTTTTTTCACTTCTCAACATTTTCTCTATATTACCCATATTATTCACCTCTTACCACTTTCTCTAAAAGGTTTAGAATCTTAGTGCCCCTGATCTTTGATCCTAAGTGGAATCAATTTTGCACATGGGATTCATTCAGCTCGTAAAAGACTTTTGTAGCCTTTTCTCCATGTTTCCACCTCCATGTGTCATAGCATCAATGAGATTAGTTCACAATATTTTACCAAATATTTAACTTTTTTTGTTTTTTGCCAATATTAATATATAATATTATTAATAAATTAAAAGGTGCAAATAATAAAAGTAATTTTTTAAGAATGCATAAATGAGTTAACATTTCCAATAAATATAAATTTTACTCAAATAATTAAGAATATATAATCTATTTTCTTTATGAGTTTACTTATATGTTTCGAAACATGAAGTGTTTGTGGCACCTGGGTTGCTCAGTTCATTAAGCATTTGACTCTTGATTATGGCTCAGGCCGTGATTTCATAGGTTTTGAGTTTGACCCCTGCATCAGGCTCTGCACTGACATCACTGAGCCTGCATGGAGATCTCTCTCTGCCCTTCCTTCCTTGCACTCTCTCTCTGTCAAAATAAATAAGCATTTTAAAAAATGTAAAGTAGTTGATAACACTCTTCCAGACTAATTATATATATGTATATATATAATTTGTTTATTTTAATGTTATTAACGTTTATTTAGTTTTGAGAGACAGAGAGAAACAGAGAAGAAGCAGAAGAGGGAGACACAGAATCTGAAGTAGGCTCCAGGTTCTGCACTGTCAGCACAGAGCCCGATGTGTGGCTCAAACTCACAAGCCGTGAGATGATGACCCGAGTCAAAGTCAGACTCTTAACTGACTGAGCCACCCAGATGTCCAAATTTGTTTTATTTTTTATGTTTATTTATTTTCAGAGAGAGACAGAAGAGAGAGCATGAATGGGGAAGGAGCAGAGAGAGAGAGAGAGAGAGGGAGAAAGAATACAAAGTAGGCTCCACTCTCTCAGTGGAGAAACTGGTGTAGGGATTGGACTCACCAAGATCAGTGCATCATGACCTAAGCTGAAATCAAGAGTCAAACACTTAACCAACTGATCCATCCAGGCACCCCTAATTTGTTTTATATTAAAGTTGATACAGAATGTTAAATTTTCTATGGTCATAGTGGGTTTTATTTGTCTTTTTTTTTTGTTTCTTTGGGTTTTTTTTTTTTTTTGCTCATTATGCTAAAATACTTTCCCAACATTTTTTTTTTCATTGTGGTTGGAAATAATAGAATACAGTGACCAAAAAGTCAGAAATCATATATGGAACAAGCATCTCTAGCAGCTACATCTAAGGAAAGCCACATCAGCCACTAAAACCACTAAGCGAAGCATAATCATAATAATCAATAATAATTGCTGAAAGTATACAATCAGAGAAGGGGTTTTTACATAACCAGTGTAGTTGTAGGATGTTGCTTTGTAATTATCTTTTTACAGCAAAATAATATTAGCCACCAAAACCTATTTCTGAGAGGTTATTTTAGAATCACTTAATTAGATATATATGATCAAATCTGAATATTTTCAAAGGGAAAAATTTTAAAAAACTAAGAAAAGAAAGGAAATAAATTGTCTCCTTAGTTGTTCACTGAGCTAGTCTAAACTGGTTTAGGAAAGCTAACCAGAGTTTTTTATTCTAATTGGGTGTCTACAACATTAATATTCTTACATAATTCAGTCTTTCAATAATCAAAACTCTTATAAAAGAAATAAAGAAGGGAGGGAAGCAAGAAGGAAGAAAGGAGGGAAGGGTGGATAGAAGGTAGGAAATGGAGGGAAGGAGAGAAAGAAAAAATACAGCATATGGTGACAGGGAAAATAGAGCTGGAATAGGTAATTTTAATATTATACTGTATTTGTCTTATAAAAATGTAACTTTCATCATAAAAAGACCAAAACAATATGAAAATGTCCCTAATGAGGCATCTAGTACCACATTTTAAATTGCACTAATAATCTTGCTATAGGGGGTCAAATGGCTTTACACTAATTTTTATTGATATGAAGGTATGTTTTTTGAAATTCATATACTGTGCATTGTTGCTTTCAATAATTGAAGGAGTTCTACAATTTTCAGTAAAAGAAGTAAAAAGTCATTCATTAGTATGGCTTATTGAATTGATAACAAAGGCTACTTCACAGTTTGTTTGCTTGTTTGTCTTTACTTTTTATATTTTATCTGTAGAGTCGAATATTCAATTTCTATTAAAATTTAGTTTATTATGACTACTAACTTATAAGGTATAAATGCACAGTATTTCAGCTGAAACATTCCTTTCAAGGAATGGTAAACAAATTCTTAAGTATCTCAGTGATAGATACACAGCTGCTATAAGAGAACAGCAATGGCAGACTCACTGTGGAAATACACAGAAATATTGTTAAACTTTCTGGCTATAGTTCTGAGTACAATAGACTTTGACATTTCTTAGAAAATAGGTCTCATGTCTTCAAAATATACAAATTATAAACAACAACACAGACTATCCTTGAAGTGTTTGAAGATACACAAAAAAAAGTTTTTTAGAAACTACTATATGTGATTGTTTCTGAATAGGGAATATGATTCATCTATTTACATGGTAAGTAATTGCCATCTTACAAGCTTGATCATCTACTCTCAATCCAGATATTTTTGGTAACTAAGAGCCACCCATTTCAAAGAAATGACTTCTTTCCCCATATTCATTTTATTACCAAGATTAACAATTGGTTTTATATGAATACCAGTCTTCACATATAAACAGAAAATTATTATGTCACAAGAATTACCATACCACCAGAACAAGTGGAAGACAAATTTATTTGAAAGCAGAATTCTGGGTAAATATTATGGTCACTTATTGAAAAAAATAATTCATACAGTATAAAATATTTTAATTATCTTATAGAAGGTGTAATTCTTCCTTTCAGAAATTAGAATCTTAGATCTCAGATCTCCCTAATACATTGTATTATCTGAAGAAGACTTCCGTTTTTTAAAAAAAATTTTTAATGTTTTATTTATTTATGAGAGAGAGAGAAAGAGAGAGAGAGAGCGCGAGCGCGAGCATGAGCAGGGGAGGATCAGAGAGAGAGGGAGACACAGAATCTGAAA
Source organism: Hyaena hyaena (assembly GCF_003009895.1). Classification (NCBI taxonomy): domain Eukaryota; kingdom Metazoa; phylum Chordata; class Mammalia; order Carnivora; family Hyaenidae; genus Hyaena; species Hyaena hyaena. Next base: position 312,849 of record NW_024081639.1, on the reverse strand, counting down.
CAGACTCCAGGCTCTGAGCTAGCTGTCAGCACACAGCCCAACGTGGGGCTCGAACCCACGAATCATGAAATTATGACGTGAGCCAAAGTCGGACGCTTAACCGACTGAGCCACAAGTGGTGCCCCAAGAAGACTTCTTTTTTAAAAGATCCTGAGCATGTGAGTTTTGGCTTCTGTTTTAAAGCATCTGGGGACCAACATAGTGTTTTATTGAAGACAACAATTCTCATTTCACCTTTGTGGAACCAAAGCTACTACTAACTTGGTATATGTATAAGCATTAATTATAAAATACCTCCATCCATAATTTTATTTTACTTGCATCATGACCTATGAAATAGACAAGGTGGTGTTACTATCACCAGCTTATAGATAAAACTGGTTGAGAAAGTGGTTGTAGCTTTTCCAAGATGTTATATGAAACAGTTTTTTTTTTAAAGATTTTTTTTTTTTAATGTTTATTTCTGAGAGAGAGAGACAGCGTGAGCAGGGGAGGGTCAGAGGGAGACGGAGACACAGACTCTGAAATTGGCTCCAGGCTCTGAGCTGGCAGTCAGCACAGAGCCCGTCGCCGGGCTCGAACCCACGAACCGCAAGATCATGACCCAAGCGAAAGCCGGACGCTTAATTGACTAAGCCACCCAGGCGCTCCAATATGAAACATTTTTTAACTGAGACTTACCCTCGGGCTTTCTGGTTTCTAATCAGGATTCATTTTACCTCACACCCTGAAGCAAAACTCCCTATTAACCTTTTTAGCCATTGTTTCTTAAATAATAAAAGACTATATTAAAGTTCCTTAGCACATGAATCTTCTTAATTGACACATCCCTCATGACAACTCTACAATGCAGGTTTGCAAGACCCAGTGTACATTCCTCCTTTAATTATCTGAATATCCTTAAATTACCTATTTTCTCAAGATTCTTGTTATTCTTCTCATAAAAGAAATCAATAAATGCACACTATTCTTACATGTTTTATATAGGATTGATTTCATTAGTTATCTTTCTTCTGTGGGACAGTGTTCAATCTGTACACTCATTATTTAAAAGCCACCTAACTTTACTGGTTCATATTCAGCAAAATATTTATTTTATTTTCTAAAGTTTACCTATTTAATTTGAGAGAGACAGAGACAGTGTGAGTGGGGGAGGGACAGAGAAAGAGAGAGAAAATCCCAAACAGGCTCTTTGCTGTCAGCACAGACAGTGGGGCTTGATCTCATGAAATTGTGAGACACCTTAGCCAAAACCAAGAGTCAGATGCTTAACTGACTGAACTACCCAGGTGCCCCTCAGCAAAAGATTAAAAAATTTTTTTAAATGTTCATTTATTTTTGAGAGAGAGAGAGAGACAACACACACAGAGTGTGGGTGGGGGAGGGGCAGAGAAAGAGGGAGACACAGAATCTGAAGCAGGCTCCAGGCTCTGAGAGCCCAATGCAGAGCTTGAACTCTCAGACCAGACTCACAAACTGCGAGATCATGACCTGAGCCAAAATCAGATGCTTAACTGACTGAACTACCCAGGTGCCCCTAGCAAAAGATTTTTTTTTTAAAGGCTGTTAACAAGTACTGTACTGGATCCAATTCTCACCATTTCTTGTACTTGCATAACTTTTGAACATAAATGCATTAATTTATATTTATTCTTGTTGAACACAATATCGTTGAATTCTATATAGCAATCCACTCTGTCAATAACTTTCTGAATCTTAATTATGCCATCTATCATATTATTTCTTCCTCTTTTTTGTCATCTACAAAATTGATAAATATGACTTCTTTATTTTAATAAAAATTGTTTGGATAACAGTTGCAGAGGACAAAGCTATCAATTTCAGACGCACATCTCTGAGCCTTGGTTTCTTTATTTTTAAAGTGATAGAGTGATCTAGCAGCTCTAAAATTATGTGATAAGCAAATCAGAGCCGTATTGTGCTAAATAAATATTCTTTAAAATATATATAAATAAATATGTATCATATATATGTGAGATGGTTAAAACACTCACAGTCTCTAGTTCTTTACTAATTTTACCACTAATTACTATTAGTGCCTGGTGGCTCAGTGAGTTGAGCACCTGACTCTTGATTGTGCCTCAAGACATGATTCCAGCCTTGTGGGATTGAGCCTCATGGTTGGGCTCCATGCGGAGAGTGCAGTCTGCTTAAGATTCTCTCACTCTCTTTCAGCCCCTCTCCCTCTGTCCTCTGATCTCTTTCTCTCCTTAAAATTAAAAAAAAAAAATAATGTATATACCAGAAATTCTCATAGGGTTGTGATTACCAGCATGCATTCCCAATTAATTTGCTAATAATAATAATTAGGTATCTATGTCATTATTATTTTGTAATTTTGTCATTATAAGAGGGCATTCAAATTTTTCTCAAATATAACTTCATTCTCATTCTGTTGTATTCCTGTTTGAGTGAGACAGAAAGGTAAGGAATTACAAATACTGTGCCAAGCTTGTAGTACTCAGAGACATGAGTTCCAGTCTACTTATACAAAACGTGAGAAGAAAATTTGAGACAGCTAAATGGGCTCAGTGCACTGGCTGATCTGGATCCACTGTCCCTCATCTCTCTGCCCCTCCTCTGTTCACATGCTCTCTGTCTCTCTCTCTGTCTCTCTCACACTCACTCCCTTTCTCAGAAATAAACATTTATTTATATTTTTTAAAATATCAGTTAGTCTCATAATAAGGATCATCTTTCCTTCCATTTTCAAGAACATGTTTCTCATTTACTTTTCAGTCCTCACTGGAAGTGCCTTTAATGTTTTTATTCCAATGACTATTATGTCTATTATTCAGAAAGCACTGACTTTATCTACCATGGATTTGTTTCCTACAATTGCAAGGAAAAGAAAATTTCTAGGCAATATTTAGCTGATGTAATTACCAGGGAAACTGTTGAAGGTGTAGCCTGGTTTCTTCTCACTGCTTATTGTGAAATGGTAAGGGAAAGACAGAGGGACAATTGAATGAGAGAGAAAGTTTTAAGTATAAAGGAACTAGTGCTCAATAATTTTGGAAATTATAAGCATCTACATTCTAAAATCATGTCTGGAGATAAGCATCTGAAATACAGCACTTAAAGGACTCTCAAATGTTAGTTCAGTCAAATATAAGGTCCCAATAAAAACTACCATATATGAAAAAAAAAAAGCAAGACACAATGACCATGAATTAGCTGAAATGAAAAGCAACAGGTTTTAAATCTCAAGGATGTTGAAATGAGCATATAGGAAATATAAAATGATTGCACATTCAATACTTAGAAAAGAAAAAATAAAAATCATGAAACAGATATGAAAGAACCAAATAGAACTTCTACAAATGGGAGGGGAAAACCCTGATAATTAAAAGACTAGCTAGAAACAAAACTTAAAAGATTAGTTATGTAATTTTTACCCAGTTGAATAAAAATAAAACAATATGCAGGAAATCACTGAGGAAATGATTATCTGGAGTATATTACAGAAAGAAATAGAAAATATGAGGAAGGCTATAAATAAATACAAGGGATATGGAAGATAAATAATTAAGGCTCAGCATATATCTAATCAAAGTTTAAAAAGAAAGAGGGAGAGGAAGAGAATTAAGAGACTGGCTCAAAATCTACTACTTAAAAGGAAATTGATGGTAAATTGCCAGAAATAATGTTAAATATCAATATCTAACAGGATAAAAATATTATACTCATATGTCCATATATATGCAAAATATTTTTTAAAATACTCAAGACAAAAACAATAAATCAAAAAACAGCCCAAAAAAGGCACTCATAAAGCTAAATGTGTGGATGTATAGTGAGACAAAAGTAGAATTTATAATGCTTAGATAAGGAAAGAGAAAAACCATGGGACTTACTTAACTGCAAAAATAAAACCTTTGATAAAATTCAATATCCATTCATGACAAAACTGCTTAATTATGTATGAAGGATAACTTTCTAAAGTTGACTAAATGTATATACAAAAATAATCTATAACTTGCTTCATAATTAAGGTGAATGCTATAAATAATTTTATAAATATCAAAACATAAATAAGCATGGTAAATATAACTGTATCACTGTAATATAAGCCTGTACAGTAAGAAAATATGTACGTATTGAGTGATTAAGAAAAAAAGTAAGAGGAAGAAAACTCCCATCTTTCAAAGATAATATATTGTATCCGTAGATAACCCAAAAGAACTAGGGTCAAAATGTTAGAAAAAAGAGTAAAGTTTAGAAAAACTATAACATTAACATCTGAAAACCAATTGTAATCCTAAACATCAGCAAAGATGAAATCATGTGTTTTTAAATGACAAAATTGAAAACAAAACTATGTTATGTTAGATTAAGTCTATGAAAAATGTGAAAAGTGTATATATAGAAAATTTTCTTGAGGATACATTAAAAAAGACAAAACTAAAGAGTTAAGTCAAAATCATTAACTGGAAGGATCAACATCCTTAAGATACAAAAGTGTTTCCCCAAATAAGTCTATCTATTCAATGTCATGCCATCAATTGGGTGGATGCCTTGGGCTTGACAAGCAGAATATAAAATGTATGCTGAAATACAAAGGACTAAAGATAACATATTACAGAAGAAGGAGAGGAACATGGAGGGGAACCTGACCCATGAATTTTCTAGATCTATTTCAAAGCTATTATAGGCTAAGTGTAAAATTGGTACAGGAATAGGAAAACAGATGAAGAAAGTACAGTAGAGAGTATGAGAAAAGAACAGAACCTAGAGTTGATTCACATTATTCACAGTAATGTTCCAATAAATAGTCACAAACACTAAATTAGTAAATGCTAAACCATTGCTCCTTAGGGGTATTAGAGGATTAGGTTCCTGAGGACCTCTGATCACTTTTCATCAGGCCATCAATACATAACCTTGTTTTATGTGTGTTTCGGCTTAAAGACATTTCACTTAATATGTATTGTTGATTCATTAACATTTAACTCATGGCCAGAACAACCAGAACTCATTCCTGAACAAAGCTTATCTAGCACTTATATTTTTTTCTTCATGAGGCACAACCTATACTTCTTATCTTACATTTTGTCATACTGGGCAGCATTTCAGCCTTATTCTTGGGGGCTATATTATACAGCAAAATTACCATTATCCCCTACCCCACCCAAATTCAAAATAAATCTCTCTAAAAAGCCTAAAAAGGATTCTCTTTTACAATATGAGTTGAAGTAAAAAGGCAATGCACTACCTTCCTTAACTTCAGCTGGGAACTTGCATATAGGGTACCTCAAATTTTTTGCTGCTCTACAAATGTCCATGATTGCTCATGAAAGCACCAAGAAGAATAGGTGCTTTTTTGTGTGAGTAGGCAGATCTGTAAATTCAGCACCTGCAAATAATGAAGCAATTGTGTATAGAAATTGGTACACAACTGAACAGTCACTGAAACCTATAGGAAAATCATGCGGATATAAATTAAATAGTGATTTCATTGGCCCCCACCAGTTAAAAAGTAAATTTTATATCTACTTCATTTTTAAAACCAATTTGATGACTATTGCAAAATTAGTAACAATAAAGCTTTAAATGATTAGAAGACATTATAGGAGATAATATTTATGGCCTTATGCATTTCTTTAAAAAGATAGAAAATCTCAAAGAAAAACAAAACAAAAAACCCCTATATATTCTCTATGTTAAAATGTAAAACTTGTGCTTATCATCAAAAGAGACTATAAAATTTAACAATATGCCATACACTGAGAAAAGCTGTTTGTAATGATAAAATAAAAAAATAAATTTATAAAGATATAATCCCCCAAATTCCATTCCTGGGCACATGTCTAGGAAAATTATTTTCCAAGTAACTTCAGATATTCTAGAGATGCATATAAGAATGATTATAGCAGCTTACTTTCTAATAGAAAAACGTAACAGGTTAAAAATAACTGTACGTACCTTGATAAAAGAGTGTATGAATAAACTGTAGTATATTTTGAGGAAACACTTATCAGAGATGGAAGTGAATGAAATAAAGTCACACACATCAATATAGCAAAGTTCACAAACATGACATTAAGTAAGCAAGGAAGTTGCAGAAGAACATATGCATATAATATCATGTGTGCATTTCCAAAGTACTAAAAACTTCATAATGCATTGTTTAAAAAAACATGTATATAAAGACATATAAAACCATATTGCCAAGAAGGGGAAAAGGAGCACAAAATACAGACTGGTAAATCCTTCTGGCATTAGGACTGAGAGTGTTTCTTTTGGAGTGTAGACCCAGTAGCTTCAATAGTATTCCTGTTTTAATTGCAATGGTGTACTGTATAAACATCTTCTCCTACATTGCTTAAAACTTCATTAACTGATTAAATTGTTTGTATATAAAATATGTTATAGAAAAACAGGAATTTTGAAATGTGAGATAAGTTGGTATATAAAAATCACTTTTCTGGGGCACCTGAGTGGCTCAGTCAGTTGAGCATCAGACTCTTGATTTCAGCTCAGGTAATGATCTCAAGATTCTTGGCATTAAGTCCTGCATTGAGCTCTGGGCTGACAGTGTAGGGTCTATTTGGTATTCTCTGTCTCTGTCTCTGTCTCACTCTGCCCCTCTCCCGCTTGCATGCATGCACATGTGCTCTCTCTCTCTCAAAATAAATAAATATTAGAATTGAAAAAAAATTAAAAATCACTTTTCTGAAGTAATAATATATGAAAAGGATATTTAGGAAAGACATTTTTAATCCGCCAAAATTAGAATCATTAAAAGCAATTCTTGAAATTACCAAGAAACAGGATACTAGTTACTGATAATATCAGTAAGAATATTTCAGTCCAGAGGTTTATCTTGCAATGAGGCCCATGTATCTGGTTTTGATGTTACATAATAGTGTTTTCAAATGTCTAAGACCCATTATTTAATTTTAAGTCACCAATAATATTGATAAACTAATTTGATTTCCTAAAAAGTATTTTTAAAGTGATGATATATGTATTTTTCAAGCAGGATAAATATTTAGACCTATTTAACAGATTTAATGGACAGACATTTTAGTTTATCAGAAAATCTCCTGTGGGGTTAGTTAGCAAGATATTTTAACAAGTGTGAAAGAAATAAATAGGTTATGTAAAAGCCATGCACCTCACACTTAGCAAAGCCTTCCAGTAACTTAGGCCTATCAAACACTTGATTCTTTTAATTTCTTCCTTTTTTCATTTCAATCACTCTTGCTGTTAGATCTCTTCCTATAGAGAATTAGCTGTCTTGCTCAGTCGCTGCCTTCTACTTTAGTCTCTTTCTCTCTTAATCTTGCTCACAGGCTCCTTTTCAAATATCACTTTATTCATAAAAATCCTCCCCAGGGACTGCCAATTTAATAGAATTTCAATGTGAATAGGACTTTAGTTGAAATTATCATCTGGCACTGTTAAGTTATAATCATTTGCTGACTAATTTCCCTTATATATCAAAATTCTTGAAAGCAAGAACTGCTTTGCTCCCATTTTCCATTTCTTCTAATTCAGAAGTTATACCAGTTTGTAAATAATATAAATAAATAAGTCGCATTAGCTATGATTCCAATATTTTATGATGCTTACCATGTCTTTTAGTGAAATAAAATGAAACAAAAGTATCTAACTTTTTAGCTCTAGTAGATTCTATTTAAAAAATAAACAACAAATATATGGCTGTCTCTTTTTTTAATGTTTATTTATTTATTTTGAGAGAGAGAGAAAGAACACAAGCAGGGGATAGGCAGAGAGAGAGAGGGAGAGAGAGAATCCCAAACAGGTCCCATGCTGTCAGCTGTCAGCCCAAAGCCTAAAGCAGGGCTCAGTCTCACAAACTGTGAGATAATGACCAGAGCTGAAATCAAGATTTGAGTGCTTAACTAACTGAGCCACCCAGCCACCCCTATTTTCTTTTTATGGCAACAAAAATATGTGGCTGACCAATAGTCTTATTAGCATTGTAAACTAAGGCAAGTTAGCTAAACTCTCCACACTTCAGTTCCCTAAGTATTGTTATTGAAATAGTAGCTTTGTTTCTAAGGTTGTAAAACTGAAGGAGCACCTGGAAGCTCTCTCTTTATATAACAGTAAAGTCAGTATAAGTTACCGTATTAACTGCCAAAACACTAACTGGTTTCCTTTATTTTCACAGGAACTTGATGTTATTCAGAATTTTGAATATAGCATTAGTGTTTAAATTCCTTAAACATACACTTGCAGGCTCAGTGATCAGAGTGTCCTCCAAAAGATCTTCCAGTCACTTATTTAGTGCATTTATTACAATTTAGGGTTAAACCCTTAGCTTAACAGACCTTGTTTTTAAGCACATCAGTACATCCAGAGACCTCATATTAATTATGCCAATAAATTGAGAAGTACTGGAAACCAACATTCATTATTGAGATGCTATTGTGGGCTAGCGATTTTGGTAAAAACATGAGACTTTCATTTTAAAAAGTATCCCTATAAGGTAGATACAATTATTGTCATTATTTAAAGATGAACAAATATAGAATGGCAATAGAACTAATGACATATGTAACTGAGATTCAAAGCTGAGGTTTATCCTGCCAAAATATATGTGTTTAAACACTTCAATATATTGCTCTCTGGACTTGGTAATGAAACAAAATTAGCCAAACTCTTCAGGAATTACACATAGAGCTAAACATAGTTTTAGTACGTAAAATGGAAGCTATCTATGTCTCAAGAAAAGAATATTTGCATTCCTAATTTTAAGTGCTTGGGTGGCAGAGTGTTCTTCAACACTTCAAGAAAAGACAGCTGACACATCCTCGGGTTACTCCAGAGAGCATTACTTCACTGTCATGTTAGATATAGGAATTTAGTAAATCAGTCTTATGAACAGCTGTAAATATACTACCAATTGATTTTGTTTCACTATATTCTTTTTACTGTCAATGAATTATATTTTTTAAAACCGCTTGTTAACCATGAAAACACTGTTCATCATTTATATTATAATTCACTCTTGGTGTTGTACCTTCTATGGGGTTAGCAAATGTATAATGTCATGTATCCATCATTATGGTATCATACAGAGTATTTTCCTATCCTCGAAATCCTCCGTGGTCTACTTATTCATTCTTTCCACCTCAACCCCTGGCAACTACTGATCTCTGTGCTCTTTCCATATTTTCCCTTTTCCAAAATACCATATAGTTGGAATCATGGTTTGTACCCTTTACAAATTGGCTTATTTCTTAGTAATAGGTATCTAATATTCTTCCATGTATTTCTGTAGCTTGATATGTTGTTTTTTTAGTGCTTAATAAGATTCCATTGACTTGATGTACTATAGTTTACTTATCTGCATACGCTTAAAGTATAAGCTTTGTACTTATTTCAAGAGCACTTATAAATTTTACTCTATTTCAAAGAAATATTCGTCTTTCAAAAGAGAAATTTATATATAATACTTTAATCATGATTTGTATGATTACATGATTATGATTGCACATTATATGAATTATGTGATTACATCAGTTAAAAGATTTAAAAAAAACAAGAAAATTTAAAAATTTTGATACTTTATAAAACTTTTGAAACTAACTCTTAGATGATGGAGCTAATAAAAATGAAATAAAACAAAGTTTTCTGTTTACAATATAATGTTCACATGAAATGAATAATAATAATAATATGAATATTCCAATAAAATATGAAGATAACGCATTAGGTATAAGACCCAATTTTACATCCTCAGCAGAGCAATTTCTTTTGACCTTCTATTTCTGTATATTCTAGTGAAATTCTATGTATTCTAGTGAAAGATATTATTATGTACTGTGATCACTGCTAGGATCAATCATTCTTGCCAGGGGCAGGAAGTATTATAAAGTGGGGAAAACTTCAATTATATGTCCACCCCTAATTTCTGTGTACAGAGTATGGCCTCATATGGCTGAAGATTCTAGTAAGGTCACAGGATTAAGGAAATCCTGGTCTCAAAGAAAATCCTTCCTTTGCCAATGGACTCTTTTTCCCTTAAATATAATTTAAAAAATAACTATGTCTATCATAATGCCACTGCCCATTGTTAGAAAAGAAAAAAAAGAGATGAAAATTTACCCCTCTTCAAAAATGTGCACCTCAGTTCTTGGATCAAATTCCCATTTTCTGATAATGCTCTTAAGTATCCATGTGTTACCACTCTTAATTTTTTGTAATGTTTACTTATTTTTGAGAGAGAGAGAGAGAGAGAAATAGAGAGAGAGAAACAGAGAGAGAGAAAATCCAAAGCAGGCTCTAGGCTCTGAGCTATCAGCACAGAGTCCTATGCGGAGTTTGAAATCACAAGCCCTGAGATCATTACTTGAGCTGAAGTCTGAGGCTTAACGAGCTGAGCCACTCAGGCACCATGGTTAACATGAAATAAGGAGCCCATTTTAAATGGTTGAATTAAAATAGGATCACCAAGCACACACCTGAAACTAATGTGACATTGTGTGTCAACTATACTCAAGAAGAAGGAATAGGAGGAGGAGGAGGAGGAACAGTAAAAAGAAGACCTTTAGTATCATCAAAATTTAAAGATGAAAAAGAGGATGTCTGTGTGGCTCAGCCAGTTGAATGTCTGACTCTTGGTTTTGTCCCAGGCCATGATCCCAGGGTCTTGAAATTAAGCCCCTCTCTGGGCTCCATGCTCAGTGTGGAGTCTAATTAACATTCTCTCCTCTCTCTCTCTCTCTCCCTCTCTCTCTCTCTCTCTCTCTCTCTCCCCCCTGCCCCTATTCCCCGCTTGTGTTTCCTCTCTCTAAAGTAAAATAATAATAGTAATAATAATAATAATTAATTTAGAAAATAAAGATGAAAAAGGTAGGAATTTAAGCAGCTTGTTTGTGCCTATATATAAAGTATTATCAAATTCCAGTCAGATCAGAAGTACTTTCTTCTACTTCTCAAAACCCAAATTTGCTGGTTCTACAATTTAGTTTGCTGTTAAAATATTCGGCTTATGCTATCAATTTCTGTATGTTTCTGGACACATAAATGATCTTTTTTTTAATGTTTTATTTATTTCTAGGAGAGAGAGAGAGAGAGAGAGACAGCGTGAGCAGGGGAGGGTCAGAGAGAGAGGGAGTCACAGACTGAAACAGGCTCCAGGCTCCGAGCTGGCAGTCAGCACAGAGCCCGACGCGGGGCTTGAACCCACGAACCGCGAGATCATGACCTAAGCGAAAGTCGGACGCTTAACCGACTAAGCCACCCAGGCGCCCCTGGACACATAAATGATCTTGAGGTCAAACCAGTTCAAGACAGAAGAAACTTATTGATCTATATAATTACTCCAACAGCAGATGTAGCCTCATTTGCAGAAGAATGCAAATCTTAAATAATGGAATCAAACCTCTGTCTCTCATTCTTCTGTTTCTCTACCTTTTCTCTCAATTCTTCTCCTTTTCCCTCCTCTCTGTGTTGCCCTCACTTTCTCACAGTACATTTAGCCTCCCCCACTTGACCTTGAAACTTAGCTATAAAAGGTACCAAATTTTAACCCTTGGGCTTAGTAACTCCTGGGAAGTCTTTATATTATCAACATTATGTTAATTACAGGGATCAGGCTTGAGTAGCCTTGTTTTATAACAGATTCCCCAGGTTCCCGCTCTCCACTGCACAGAGTACTGCAGGTGCACTTGGCAAACATGGGGTATGATCTACTTGGAAGCTTCTATGAATGTCATGCTGAAAAGAATGAGCTAGTTCCTAAAGAAAGTACGCGGCACATGCATAACTAATAAAAGGTCAATTAAGGTGAGCAGAATACATTTTCAAAAAGGAATAAATGGAAAATCTTGAGAAACCATTTTAATCTCATTGATAATTGAAGTAGTACTAATTAGAACAAAAAATTCTCATTGGTATTTTCAATTTGCAGATATTTTTGTAACAGTAATAAAATGTAATGAAATGATTTAAGGGAAACGCATACGCTTTGCTTTATTTAACTTATTTGGAAGTCAATTTGGAAAGTGTATCAAGACCCTTAAGTGTTCATTAATATAATTGAGCCATCTATATAATTCCATTAATATATCCAAGAGAAAAATCATAAATTTACAGTAGACTTATATAGACTACTTTTCATTCAAGAATTATTCCTATCTTAATAAATTACAAATCTTCTGAAAAATTCAAACATAAATGATTTCATAAATGTACAAATATACTATACTATGAATAATTTAAGAACAAATAACTTTATTGCAATTAGTTTTTCTAATAGATATTATAAGATTTCACAAACATATAAATATCTGCTTAAATGTGGAATATAAGATATATGGATATGAGTCATAGAGCATTATTATTCTTAGATAATAGTAATAAACATACACTGCAATCATAAATACAAAAGTTTAAAACAATACAGAGAATAATATAATAACAATATAGATCAATAAAAGGAAAACATAAAGACCCAAATTAGGAATGAAATACACATTGTATAAATGTGAATAAAAATTGATAGTATAAAATACTAGATAAAATATATACTAAAGTATTTAGAAATCTCAATGATATAAGTAATTTAAATGCTATATATTAAAAAATTCAACACATCTATAAATCATAGCATATGAAGAATGCAAGAAAGTACACTTATAAGTAAAAATTTCTGAATATAGATGGAAAAAATTCAGATAATGTATTGTAAAATTAGTGTGAAAAATAACGGTATAAAATACATCAGCAATAACAGGAAATGTAAGACATCAGGATAATATAACAAAAAGGACACATTTTACCCCAAAATTAAGCACTGGTGAGTCTAATAATCTAATACCTTAAACATATTGGTTAAATGAGGGGCACCTGAGTGGCTCAGTCAGTTGAGCATCAGACTTCTGCGCAGGTTATGATCTCACAGTTCGTGGGTTTGAGCCCTGCATCAGGCTCTGTGCTGACAGCTCAGAGCCTGGAACCTGCTTCGGATTCTGAGTCATTGTCTCTGACCCTCCCCAGCTCACACTCTGTGTCTCTCTCTCTCTCTCTCAAAAATAAATAAACATTAAAAAAAAAGCAATTTAAAAAACATACTGGTTAAATGAATAAAACTATTTGGTCATTTGTAATATATCACAAAATATGTTTAATGAAAATTTTGAATTTTCTCCTGATTTGAAAAATGATAGTTTTTAAAGAAAATTAGTAATTGAAAGATACATATTTAGCATGGCAAATATTATTTACAATGTATCTGGAGGGTCATATTTAGTGTTGAACACCCAGAGGCAATCAGCATTAGGTATAATGATAATACAAATATCTTTTCTCTTAATGTTATTTCACAATTATATAGAAGTTCTAAATAATGCAAGAACTTAATATACTTGTGCATTACAAAATAATGGAAAAGAAGAGGTAATTTTATCATTTTTGGTAATGACATGACATATTGACCCTAATAAGAAAGTTCAGTATAGAGGCTGGTTACAAAATAAATAAGTTATACTCAATCAATCAACTGTACTAAATTATATTTCTTGTTTTTTAATTTTTAAGTTTTATTCATTTTTCAGAGACATACAGAGACAGCCAGGGTGGGGTGGTGGGGGAGGAGGAAGGGAAGGTACAGAGAGAGAGGGAGACACAGAATCTGAAACAGGCTCCAGCTCTGAGCTGTCAACTGAGAGCCCAATGCAGGGCTCAAACTCACAAAATGTGAGATCATGACCTGAGCTGAAGTTGGATGCTTAACCAACTAAACCAGCCAAAGTGCCCCTAAAAGACAGCGGGGCGCCTGGGTGGCTTAGTCGGTTAAGCATCCGACTTTCGCTTAGGTCATGATCTCGCGGTTCGTGGGTTCGAGCCCCGCGTCGGGCTCTGTGCTGACTGCCAGCTCAGAGCCTGGAGCCTGTTTCAGTCTGTGACTCCCTCTCTCTCTGACCCTCCCCTGCTCACGCTGTCTCTCTCTCTCTCTCCTAGAAATAAATAAAACATTAAAAAAACAAAAACAAAAAAAAAACAAAGTGTCCCTAATTAACTGGATTTCTATATGGTAATAATAATCAGCTAGAATTAATAATGAAAAAAAGGATCACAAAACAACAGAATTATTATATATCAAAGAATTATGAAAACAATATTTCTGAGGTAGTTTAGAACACTATCTTTGTAATTAACGTTGATGAGAAAACATCAAATAATATTCTATGGAACAAGTATGTCTAATTAAATTTTTTAAAAGAAACCTAATGATATGGGCATATCACACCACCTACTGACTTAGTCTCAGGCATCACTAAAAAATAATAGCTTTGTTCTTTAGGATGATGTTATAGGTGGGTTATTTTATTTTTGCATGATATGGTAGTTTTTTCAATTAATGTGTGTTCTGAGGAAAATTAAAGAAAATATTATAAATAAAAATAATTTTAAAAAACATACCTGTAAGTGGGATTGCTAGATTATACGGTACTCTATTTTTCATTTTTTTGAGGAGTTTCCATACTGTTTTCCATGGTGACTGCACCAGTATACATCACACCAACAGTGTACGAGGTTTCTTTCCCTTCACATTCTCACCAACAAGTTTTATTTTTATTTTTTTACTTTTTGATAATAGCCATCCTAACAGGCATAAGGTGATATGTCATTTTAATTTTGACTTACATTTTCCTGGTGATTAGTGATATTGAGCACTTTTTTTTATGTTGATTTGGTTCCTTTCATCCATGTGAACAAGTCACATACGTTAAATACCATTGGTTGAAACTCATAGCAAATTATTCATGTCATGATAAAAGAAATCATTTTGAAATTGCAATAAGATAAAGTTTTCAATGAAAAACCAGAAAACTTAAAATATGTAGGCCTTATTCTCTAGATGGCCACACATTAAACTCTATTGTATATTTTAATTACTATATGAGATATTCTACTTTTAGGTATGTCTATTCATATTTAATGAAAATATTTCATTAATTTTAATATATTTGAGAAAACCCCTCTATGTTTCTATTATGTGATTTAAAAGAATTATACATTATTGTCAAAGGTAGTGTGACTTCAATCTTATTGAAAAACATGAAAAAACATATAATCAAGAATGATGTATAACCAAAATGTTAATTATATTTGGGCTTTTGTGGGTTATCACTTTCTTCCTCCTTTTGTTTTTTTTTTTTTTTTTAGATTTTACAAGGATTATGTGCTACTCATGTATATTTTTGTAATAAAAATAAAAAGTTATTTTTTGAAATATATTACAAGTTATATTTGGACAAGACTTGATTCATGAATAATTATAAAAAACAAAAAATAAAGAAAAATCTCTCATTCAAATATTACATAGACCATTATTTTGTTTTGAATATTACATAGACCTTGCAGAGGTTTTCAAAATTTGGTCAATTTGTTTATATTTTTAAAGCCTATTACATATATACATAATTATTTGCAACAGAATATTTGTCTATATGACACAAAAGTTATTTCATTTACCAAAGAGGATACAAAACTATTGAGATATCCTGGATCAGGGCACATAAGCTAGCAGATATGGAGGGGTTCCACCGTGTTTGAGGTAATTCAAACTCATCTTTTTGGAGACTGGCATACTCCCTTGCCTAAATAAACAAAGACAGAGAGAAGAGATGAGAACACTTTTAAAACAATGAAAATCAGCTGAAAAGAATCCTTAATTTTCTGGTATCTTACTACCTTTTATGAATCTATATACTTAATTATAGATAAGCCATAACACATAATAGCTATGATCAGCTAAATCAGTGATTGAGATGTACCCATAAAATATGGTCCCCTTTAATGAAGTAAAGTATAAAACATTAATGAAAGTATGAAAATTAATTAATATGTATTTTGCATTTAAAATATATTTTATATAATGACAAATAACACAGAATGTTAATTATATTGAACCAGTATGAATTAAGGACACCTTGACTTAATATTAGGTTATTTTATAATTATCTGTTTATCTATTCAGTGAAAATTCATTTGCCAGGTTTTTAGGTTCTACTGCATTCTTTAATAATAAATGGTTTATGCATTAGCAAGAAGAACATATTTTGGGAGACTTAACTATTAGACTACATATTATTACTTCAATTTTTAAAGATTATTAATTTAGTTCCTACTATACTTCAGAAACTTTACAAGGATGTAAAGTCCCTACTATAAATAAAATCTGATGTAATAATCATAATTGTTTTAATAAAGCAGTGTTGAATTATAATATCTATTTGAATGTACATAACTAAGTATGATCAACTACGGTATATTTCATTTAATCTGAACCATATATTGTATCTGTTAACCAATATTCAAAGATACCTATGCATCTTTATCTGCCTATCATTTACCTATCAATAGCTTCCATTAGTGTTTCTTAAGGAATAAAGATATAGATTTTTATTTTAACCTGACATAATAATATAGGGTAACTTGCTAGACTATTTCTTGTGCACAATCTTAATTTTTTATGTGACTATAAAGTATGGATAAAATATCTCTAGTAAGTGCCCTCTATAAAGCAGATAATATATCTCTAGTAAGTGCCCTCTATAAAGCAGATAATATAAGGCTAACCACAAGTTGTGTTATTGTTAATAAAATTCAAAACATGTGCTTTAAAAGCACAGCATCTCTTTCCAAGCATGTTAGAAATATATTTCCACAATATATTTGCATGTTATAGATCCATTATTTATGAATACATCATAAAACACATCTAAAAATACCAGCATATATAAGGCTCTTTATAAACATCAGTATCTCAATCTGGTTCAATGTTTATTTTATTTTACTGATGGGTAAATGGCATATATAATGCTTGGCATCAAAATCTTTACCCATCTAAACCATGTATAAGCATAGGAAACTGGTAATATTATACTTTTAATTTTAATTTTTTTAAAGAGAGATAAAACTGTCTTGAGAGTACATAAAATATGTTTAATTCTTTTGGTAGTTCTGAGTTTTGTTTGGGAACAGATTTTTGCAGCCAACTTTAAAACCTGTAAATGAAATGGAAATTTAAAAACTCCACACTGTTGCAGCCAAATTATAGAAGGTATTGAATTCAAACCATAACTTTTATGAAAAGTGTAAGTGCAAACTATTTTGATGCTGTCTGAATATTAAAATCTGGCCAATGTTTTGCTATTGCTTCTTTTTTTTTATTACCATTAAATTCCAAGACTGTGCCCCTGAATTTAATTTTCTTATCTGGTTTTTGTGTCTCTCCTCTGTATTTCTTTATTTAGCTATCTCCCTTCTCCTGCCTTTTCTTACTTTTAAAAAATTACCTTCTTCATCCTCTTTTTTAATTCAATCTTCTTCCATCTCCTTTCCTCAATCATTTACATTAAACAAAACCTTCTAAATAAATAACTTTTCTATCTTCATTGGTGCTTTCAATGAAAGAACAGTTTTACATGCTTTCTTTTTCTTCCTTATTATTGTGGACCATGAGATCTCAATGGGGTCCTTCAGTCTATGGAGAAGCCCAAGGTTTTTGGCAGTTCTGCCTACTCATTTCTCTCTCCACTCTCTGCTACTGAAGGAAGCACAGTGATTGTCAGTTTTCCCTGGAAAAATATATATCTCATAAATTGAAAGTGAAATTTCACTTCATCCACTGTATAACCTGTAGAAAAATATTTCACAAACTCTGTTCCAGGGCACTACTTCGGTATTCTGTACGATTTTTCATTCTGGTGATGGTCTACACATTAATACAGGGTGAATAGGTGGAGCAAGGGGATTTTTAGAGCAGTGAAAATATTCTGTATGATACTATGGCAGTGGATACATGTCCTCATAAAATTGGAAAAACTATAGAATGTAAAATATTCAGTGAACTATAATATAAAATATGGATAATAATAATGTATCAGTGTAGGTTCGTAAATTGTAAAAAGAGTACTACTGGGGGGGGGGATGTTGATAGTGAGGAGGCTATGTGTGAGTATGGGTATATGGGAAATCTCTGTGCTTTCCACTAAATTTTGCTAAAATTACTCTTAAAAAAATAGTCTATTTTTTAAAAGTGTTACCAGATAAAGAAAAATGCGAAGTCTTAAATATAAGAGTTAAATATCTAATACAGCACTATTTGTAGCAGCAAACAACTAAATATCATCAGTAGAGAATAATGAAATTATGGCATACCCTTAAAAATGGAATAGGGGAGCCTGGGTGGCTCAGTCGGTTAGGCATCCAACTCTTGATTTTGGCTCAGGTTATCATCTCGTGGTTTGTGAGATCCAGCCCTGCTTCAGGCTCTCTGCTGTTAGCGCAAAGCCTGCTTGGGATTCTCTCTCTCCTCTCTCTCTGCACCCTCTGTCTCAAAATAAATAAATAAAATAAAATAAAAGAAGAACTGTATTAGCAAAATGGAATACTGTGTAGCTTCTAGAACAAGCAAGTAAATCTTCAGGAAATGATAAGAGAAAATGTTTAAGACTTCTTATTATGTGGAGATAAGATCCAGAGCCACTTTCACTTGTATAATAAAATGATGTATGTATATTAATTATACACACACACACTTGCACACATGCATATACATAAACAAATGATTTCTAGAATGATATGAATTAACAATGGTTGACTCAATGTAGGGGATGAAGAACTGGGGGACCAGAAGCAGGAGGGAGATTTATCTGTCAGTCTATAATCATGTTGCTTATTTGTTTATCATTTGTTTAATCATATACATATATTCCTTATTAATTTATTCTGAAATAAAAATATATGGCATTTGGTTTTAAAATTAACGTAAGCATATTTAGAATATATGGATAATATAATGGCTGTACCTTTACAAATATTCTCGTATAAAGCAGTCTGTATTTAATTATGATAGGATAATATGAAAAAATAAGATGACAAGATAACTTGTAAATAATATATTTCAGGCAGGGCAAGGCCTATAGAGCTTTTGCAAACCTGTGGGGGATGACTGAACATATGGAAATGCATGTCAGGATGAATGCCAAAACTCCAAAGCCACGGGTGTCAAATTCGTCTCGTGGTAAATTGTCTCATTCGACAAAACAACATGATCACTAACATCAAAGTTACCATTAATTTACACTGAATTTATTTTATATAATATTTATAGATTTTTGTAAATTTGATTTGGTTCCATATCTTTTCATGTGTTAAGCATTAGGAGTTGAATTCTAATTTCATGCTAGTTCAGGCTATTTATTGATCTAACCAATTTAGATCAAAATAGAAGGTCTAAATAATCTTCTCTTTCTAAAAGGCCATATCCTTTTTCTTTTTTTTTGTCAAAGCAAAACAAAACAGAAACAGAAATGAAAAAACAAAACAAAACCAAAACAAATAAACAAACAAAAAAACAACTCTTATTTGCAGAAATTTTCAAATGACCTGACCTGAGTTCTCCAGAATAAGAGAGATGCAACAGGTAAAACGGGTAAATGCTTTATCATCTTCTTATTCCTTGGAATTCTCAGCAACCTTTATTATTTGTCATGGTTCAGTTATTTTCTCAGATTCTGCTTAAATCCCATACTTAACCCTGACTCTTCATACTCAGCACTAAATCTTGTACTTTGCTGAGACTACGGAGACCAACAAACAAGCCCTCTCTCTTTTCACATTAAATAGATACCCCATCCCTTTCTTTCAATAGTCATGGTACTTGTAAGCCTGTGATAGGATATGGTGCTCAGGATGCCTCAGAGGGATGATATTAATGACCCCAGAGTTCTGACAGTATAATTCTCACTCAAATATTTTCTTCTCTCTCACTTTGAAAAGCATCATGTCGGAAACATAATAGATCTTTAATTAATGTGTTGAAATGAAGTAAAATTTGAATATCTAAGACATAATTCAAAGTTTGCTTTCCCATAGTATTTATGTTAAGGAAAGAATATTATAACTGCTTGTTTTAGGAGCTATACCAAATTACCACAAATTTAGAAGTTTAAATTAACATTCGTTTATTATCTCACAATTTCATGAGTCACAGATCTGGACATGGTATGACTTAGCTGCCTCCTTTATTCTGGATTTCCCAAGACTAACACCAAGATGTTAACAGGGCATTCCTTCCTCTAGGCTCTGAAGATGAATCTCCTCCCAAGCTCATTCAGGTTAATGACCCGATTCAGTTTCTTGGCAATGGCAGGACTGAGATCTCTGGTTTTTTGTAGGCTGTCAGCCAGGCCAGCCTTTGCACCTGGAGAGTGCTTATATTACTTCTGATGTTTTCCATGCAGCCTCCCTCTGATACCTGTATGTTGATTCCCATTCAAGCTTTGAATATCTAAGATTCTCCTCCACTACATCTCTCTGCTTGGCTTTTCTGTCTTCTTCTTTTGCTTTTAAGGATCCATGTGATTACATTTAGCTCCACTGGATAATCCAGAATAATCCCCTAATCTTAAGGTTATCTAGTTAGCTTCCTTAATTATATTTATAAGGTCCATTCACAGACTTAAGATTAACATTTGACTGAATAACCAGAGAGCAGAAATCTTGGAGGTATCTTTATAATTCTGCTTCCCACATTATTCTAACAATAATATCTACAAAGTATATAACAATAAATTCCTCATAGACTAGACTAAAATCATCCATTTATTCATTTAGTAAATAATTATTGATTACATATCCTGTGATAGGCACTATAATTGGTATTGGAAATATAGCAGTCATATATAAATATATTTCCATTTTTACTAAAAGAATAAACTCAATTATAGCCTATCATTTAATAAGCAGATGAATATTGAACACATAATCACATTTTGTGAAATAGAAAAAAATGGGAATATGACCTAAGAGGGATCCAAAATCATTTTGACCAAATTGAGTTTCTAATGGATTCATTTACTTAATTCAGTCAATGGATGATTTTCTCTCTCTAAAACTCTTCAAACTTACTCAGTTTCTTCCAGATCTTATGCAGCCTATCTCTTTCTTCACATCTTTGTTGATCACACAATACCTTCAACATGCTGAACTTTTTGTAATTATCTGAATAATGCAATCTTACTTCAAATCTATCAATTTTCTGAACTTTAAGACTTCATCATTCTTCCACTTTCTGTGTATAACAGCTTCCTGCAGAGAGCTATGATATAGAACACAGCATTTCATAAATACTCCTCTGTAAGTCTTTCTCCACCACAATATTGAGTTATTCAAAATTGGGCACTATATTATATGTTGTTCTGAATTACTAGTCCAGAGTCTGGACTAATAAAAGTGATCAATGAATTCTGAATTAAAAATAAAAAGAAACATTAAAAATGAGGGAACTCAGAAGGAAAGAAAAATGGATGTAGGAAGGAAAGAGAGAAGGTGGAAAGAAATGAAAAGAAGTTGGAGGTACCTCAGATTCTTTATCGTCTTATCTTAGTATGTGCTTAGTTCCTACACAGCATATCTCACAGATTTATTTGCAAAATATCATGCCTATATCTTGAAAATTATAACATTTGATACGATTTTACTGATGAATGTTACAGATGAAAACTATTTACTTCCATATATGTAAAATACTTTTAATATTGCTCTGCTATTAAAAATGTCCATTTTAGAAGTACTACAGCTACTGTTTATTAGCTAATATTAATCATGTGATTCCCAAAACTTATTAAAAACTACAGATGGGCATTTAACCATTCTATTTTTTCCTTTTCATTTAAACCAATGGAATCTGTGTAGGACTCATAAAGTATGTTATTTTCCCCTCACATTGATAACTCTTTTTAGATTTCTTTATCTTTCAATTGCATTGCCTGACAATGAAATTGTTCTTTATATCCTTTTATTAACTCTGGGCATTTTACCTAAGTAGAAATTTAAAAAATTCTAAAACAAAAAATTGTTGCACTATCATTGTCATCACTTAAAATGTTATTATTTTCAGCAGTTTAAATAGCTATAAATTGTAGCCATTATCAAGTTTCATTTTTTAAAATTTTTGGTTATATACAGATCGGTGGAACAATTACAGGCTGAGTGGAATAAATAACTTGGAGGCAGAGGACATGTCTTTGACCTCTAGGGATCTGTTTCCATAGTATGCTGCTATTTGTGACAGTTTCTTGGACACTCTGCTTTCTGACTGCTGAATCATAATCACCTCAGAACATCCCAAATTTGCCTACAAATACTGCTCTCTTGCACTTCCTTTTATTCTACTTCCAACATTTGTTTTGGTATTTAAAAAACTAAAACGCACAATTTGTGAATGAGATTGTGCACATCTATCATATCTGTTTTTATGAAGTAAAAAGTGCAGACAGTTTTATGCCTCATTGGCAGTTTTGGGTATAGCACTGCACAGACAGTAGTTCCCCTGATCCACAGGGGATACGTTTCAAGACCCTCAGTGGAAGGCTGAAATTGAAGATAGTACTGAAACCTACATATATCTGTGTTTTTTCCTATACACATACTTATGATAGAGTTTAATTTATAAGTTAGGCACAGTAACCAATAATAAAATAGAACCCAAACAATATACTGCACTAAAAATTATGTGAATGTGGATTTCTCAAAATATCTTATTGTGCTCTACTCGCCTTTCTTCTTGTGATGTAATGAGATGATAAAATGCCCATGAGATGAGATGAAGTTAGGTGAATGACAGAGACATTGGGACAATGTGTTAGGCTACTATTGACTCCTTCATGATATGTTAGAAGGATGATATTATGCTTCCGGGCTGCAGTCGACCACGGGTAACTGAAACCATGTAAAGCAAAACCACATAGAAGGGAGGACTACTGTATCATGAAGACACAACTTAAGTAGACTATCGAGCACATCTGTGAGAGACCCTATATCTCCTCTTGTCTTCTTGGACTGCGGTCAATAAAGCTTATGGGTAGAACTAACTTCTTTTATACCAGAGTAAGTCAAAACTAGTAGAAGTGTAGAGGGTAAGAAAGAAAATTATTCTGTAGACAATAGGAAAGAAGTCTCTAAAGATGAAGATATTCAGCTTGGCTTACTTTGTGCAGAACAACCAGTAATTCCAGCTCTTCAGTTATTTTATTTTTTCATATCTAGTGCTTCTACTGTGAAGTCATTTTCTTCATTCAGTGGCAGTTCATTATCATGCACATTCCTTGGTTCTACTATTATTTTTGGAAAAACGTTCCATTTTCTAACAGAAAAAACACTTAAAGTGTTTTTAAAATTTTTCTCCACTGTTGATTTTGTGATAATTTCACCCAATGGATATAACAAGAAATGAGTCAACATCTGACTCACTAAAAAAATATCCCTAACATCAATTCTCTATTTCTTTACAGTTATATTTGGTGGAGAAAAGTAACCTTGGCTTGAATACTCTTAGTTATGACATCTTCATTCTGTTTCTCACCCCAATCCATAGCACCCACTTCACTCCACTTCACATCAAACCCAACTCCTAATTACATTTCAGATAAAATTATACAGCTCTCATGAAATGCTAATTAAAATAGTAAATTAGAATAACTAACATTTCATCTAGGATAGAAGAATGGATGTGGAGACCTCTCACTGGGAACTCTGCAAATTTAAAGGTGGATAATGACAACTCTGAGCCCATCCATATAGCTAAGTAGGGATTGGTTCTATGAAGAAACAGAGCCTATGTGATTAATACGGGAAACTTAGAACAGCATGATGGGAATGAAAGTTCTGAACATTCAAAGCTATTAATATGCTTATAGTGCAAGCCACAAATTTAATTCCAAGAGCCACCATTATTTCAGGACCTTGCAATAAATTTTAGAACCTAAAATTTAGAGCCTAAATTTGCACATAGTTGAGGTGTAATTAGAATGGTAAGACTACAAAGGAGAGCCTCCTTGATGTTATACCTGGACTCTGAAGGTGCCAAGCCCCTAATGGAGTTAAAGTTGTTCTCTGTGGTGCCCCCTCTGGTCAGGGAGACATATAAGCTCAGAGAAAATGACATGGAGCAGGTGACAAGGATTATGACATCAGAGACAAAGTATAGCTTACAAAACCCATGTGTGAAGCCATGTGAGAAATAGGCACTCTGAGAAATTGGAGAGTCATGGGATTTTTGTGGATTTACGCAACAGTGCTGTGCTGGATGAGGACTGTTTAAGATTGCTTGTTTCCCTGACTATTTCTAAAGATGTATTTTTCTCTGTTGAGTCTGGCA
Source organism: Hyaena hyaena (assembly GCF_003009895.1). NCBI lineage: Eukaryota > Metazoa > Chordata > Mammalia > Carnivora > Hyaenidae > Hyaena > Hyaena hyaena. The sequence continues at coordinate 288,674 of NW_024081639.1, read as the reverse complement.
TATTTCAGAATTTAGAGCCATACAACAGAAGGATTGGTTTTTGAGAGGATAAAGCAGATTGATCTTAATCCTATGAAAATATATATGGCAAAATTATTTAGCAACCTATTAAATTGATTTTGTCTTCATTGAAATTCTCTTTTCTCTGATTAATCAGAAAGCAAGGCTTTGTGATACCATGTCTCAGGTAATATTTTCAAGAGTGGCAAGATAAAACAATAGGAAGTTTCTGATACTTGCTGAGTTTTTTAAAAACCTAAATTATATAAAGAGGGAATTCTTAACTGGGGGCCCATAGATGAGAACTGAGGGGTTCTATAAATGTAAAAACATTAAAGCCTTTTTTCCTTTTTTCCCCCAGATTAACCCCAACTACAGTTTAGCACTTTTTTCAATTATGAATGTGAAAACAAATCTCAACAATACTAACAGTACCTTGTTACCAAGAGAAATTACATATATTTTATATCATGTCATACTAGTTACAGATATGTCAAAAAGATTTTGATGGTTATTGCTATTTCAAAATCACTATAATAACAAAAGCCATCTCTATATTGATCACACTTGTTAATATGTTAATGAAGGTACTCAGGTATCATCATATCACAATTTTCTTAGAATATTTTGATAAAGTATTCCAATATAATCAGCTTTCTCTTCATTTGTTTTCTTTGAATATGTTTATAACATTATCCTGAGGATGGATCCATATGCATCTTCAGAATATCAAAAGGGTTTTTGGCACACAAATTTCTAGGAGCTTTGATTTAAAAGATGTTCTGAAGTGTTTATATTTTTAGAGAACTCTCAAACAGGGATGACAGAAGCACCAGAGGCCAGGCAGCCAGGGTAGGCAGTGTCATGGGAAATACCAAGTCCTCAGGGAATGGCTGAATTTAACACCCAAGGAGAAATGTATTCTAGCCAATGAATGACTCAGACTTACAAAAGGGTCTGAGGTCCTTATAATGACCCCAAATCAACACTGGGTCACCTAATCTAAAGGAACCAGAAGTAAAAGAGTGGTTATCTCAAGTATGACTGGAGTGGAGCAATGGAATATAATCAGTGGTTCTTCCTAGCTGCTTTATGACTTTGTTAAGACCAAAACCCTGTGATACTAGGCTGGCAATGTCTAAAAATGTCTGAATTTAAAATCTCCATAAACTTGGTGCATTGGGAACACAGGGTACAACATAAATTAACTTAAATAAAAATGTATAAAAAAATTAGAGAGCATCCCTATATTTGGGAAATGTGATGTCTTTAAAAATAAAAATTGGATCTTTTGTACCATAAACATCTTCCTTTAGTCTTTGTATATGTAGCCATTTATTCAACATTTATTAAATCAACAAAAACAAACTTTACCAAAACAGAAAGCTTTATGAATTGAAAATAAACATTCAGTCTTGCTCAGTTTTGGGAGTGAGTGTGTGCGTGTGTGTGTGCGCTCGCACGTACTTCTGTTAGGTGTGCAAAGTCTGTTCTTTTATATTATGGGATTCATGTTGGCCAAATTTAAATGCTAGCTATTGGTCTTGTGGAAGATTAATAAATTCTCTGCCTTTTTCATACTTTACCCTGCAGGAAAGACTTGTTTCTCTTTTTCCATCTGTGGTCATTCTCTACTGTGTAATAAATAAAAGTCAAGAGGATCTTTGGTTCACTTCCCTCAGGTGCTCTGAATCACTCTCCTAAAGCTGTTATTACATTGAAGGACGTAGATGCTAGTACATTTACTTAGAATTTGCTTTGAGCTTTTCCAGTGAACAGATATGAATAAGGCCTTAATTTTCCAACCATCTGTTTTCCTTCCATAAAGTTAATAAGAAATATATTCTGATTTTTGGCTTGTTATTTTCTTTTTTGAGGTAGATTTTCCCCTTCTTTTAAAAAATCTTAGAGACTGAAAAACTACTCCAATGTTAGTAAAAAGTGTTAAGTACCAACACAATTACTGAGGAGGGGGATGAAAATTTTTGTTAATTAATTGTGAACTCTGCCAAGTGCAATATTCATTGTTGCTCATTGCCAGATATATGAACTGTGCATATTTTTAATGAAGTATGACATTTTTTCTCAGAAAGTGTGCATGCTTTTAAAAATAAATAAATTCTTGGGGCAAAATCTCCTCATTAGCGAAAGGTTACTTACCACAAACAAGGCTGAGAGCATTGTCCTTACTCACTATCCTACCCTTTCTATTCATCCCAGCTTGCTTCATATTTTTAAGTCTAAAACTGAAAATGAGGCGTGAATTTTCTGATTGTATAATTAGCCAATAAAACCTGTAAAGACATTTGATTAACATTTTTTTAATGTGCTGTCAAGTTTTGCATATGATTACTAGACACACCTGCTAAACACAGAGATGTACCTGACACCTAATAGTCAAGAAAATTCGGAGTGTGTCATACTTTTTTAAACTGGAAGCATTTGGTAGCAGTAGTAGGCTAGGAAGGAAAATTAGTTACATTTTATATAATCTCATGAGTCTATTTCAGGAATACAGATTTCATTAGTATTTCAATTTATGTATTACAAAAGAAAAAGAGAGAAGAAAAGTTGGTATTGGTGGATGGTAAATTTTGATGTAATTCCAAAAGAAGAAAAATGTTGATTCTAATATAAAAAATTAAGTATATACAACTAGATATGCCCTATATTTTCTGAGAAACAAATAACTCTGAAAATCCAAAGGGAATTAAATATACGAATATTTAAACCATAAGTCTTCTGGCACACCTAGCAAAGATTATGAAATATACTTGTATTAAAAAGTCTTGAGTTAAATCAGTTCTTTTGTCTGTCAAGAATCTCTCTTGTTGACCTCAATAATCTGGTTCATGTCACCCCTTTTTATAAGAATGTCAACAAATTTGACACATAATTTTTTTGGTCTGTTGTTTTCCTATAATGTTCTTGTTCTTGACATGTTTCTGAGTTTTTCCCTCCTAAAGGCAGACCACATGATGTTTCACATTCACAGACAGTAGGCATTGCATTCAGTTTGGAATTTCTTAATTATACTCATTAATTAGAAAGGTATCATGTATATAATAGGAAATAAATTCTGTTTTTACTCCCATCCATGGGTATTATTACTTACATACACTTTTGCTAAATGAGCCAAAAATGCAGTCTAGAGTATTGTCTATTCAATCTTTCTGTTTAATTGAGACTAAACGTCAAGCCAAAGAAAGAGGCTATCAAACAAGCAAAGCATAAAAAGAAAAACCAGTGAAGTAAAGCCAGGACCAGCCACATGCTTCTTGTTAGAAATTCAAATGTCCTTCATGAAGCCACAGATTAGTGTCCACACGATGAAGATTTCAACATGAAAATACCACAATCACTCCAGAATAAGAATAAATGAAAGTAGACACTCCAGGTGTGGTGGGATCTGTGCATGCTTGTGAGGAAATGCTTGATATCTGAGATTGTATTGTTTTTCTGTTGGCCAAGTAGAGGAAACAATCAGGGTGGATTTCGTAGCAGATGGACAGGGATTCCTAATGATGGTGAAGAGAAGGTGGCAAGGTTAAAGGGATACAACAGTAGATGGGAACAGTGTGACAGGGAGACCAACAGGCCTGGTGAGTTTTCCAGAGACAGTAGCATTTTATAACATGCTCTGGCCTATATGTATGGGATGTTGCTCATTGGACCAAATCTATTAGGTATTTTTAACATTATCTCAAAATCTATTAGGTAATTGGTTAATGCATATCTTAGGACTTCAAGAAATATTTCTCTTTAAATCTTGAGAGTAAAGACTAAATGTAGTTTACAAATTAATTATTTTGTAGTAAGTGATATAATTGGAATGTAGTGAAGACTGTATTTTAATTTTTTAAAATTATCCTCTCAGTTAAATTTTATAGATAAAGTGTAGTTACTTTCACATTCTCAAACAAAAACAATAGATTGTAAACCACTTACTTCATTCAGAAGAGCCAGACACAATCCACTGTGGACACATCTAAGGATGACAGTGATTTTGAGTTTTCTGAGATAATTTGAATGACCTATTCCAGATCTTAGATACTCCCACAATGTAAATTAAAATTACCAGTGTTTCTGAGTAGTTAGGACCACATTTAAGTGGTAAAATTAACATGTTTTGCATGTACCCCTATACAAGTCTGCATAGCTGAGGGTAAAAAAAAATGTGATATTTTGCAAAAAACGACCAAAACAATAGCATAAGAATTATAACCTATTAGTCAAACATCTTGACTTACATGTTTAACAATCACCTGAAAATAGGTGTTGTAACTAAACAAAAATACTTCAACTTAAAAATTCCTACTTTCCATAGGGTATTTGTAGATACAGATAATTTGGTTAGTTCAGTAAAACTTCTCTGATATACAGAGCAGAGGGATTGGTGATGAAATCCTTCAGTCAAGGTATAATACTTTTAGGACCTAATGAGGTATCTGTCATTGAAGGCACAATTGTGAAATTAATAAAACTGATGGGACTGTGGGAAGTAAAAGAGATTCATAAATGCTATTCATCTCTGAGTTTTCATAGTCAAATTCTCTCTCTGCTCTCTTATTGGAAGCCAATAATATATATATTGGAGATTATCTGTGATTTATTTGGAGTAATATTCAAATGTTTTACCTCTTTTTCTCTCTACCAAATTCAGAAAATTTTCCACAGTTCTGTCTTACAGTTAAATATTCTCTTTTCTGCTTCCTCCAGTTTATAGTTTTATAAAGGCAAACTATTCATTTTACAAAAATAACATGTCATATTTTTGTTCCTGAATTTTCAGGCTTTTCCTTTTTCACATTTTCACATATTTATTTCATGGCCTCTTAAATATATTTTTGCTTAATTTTTTGGATGATCTTAAGTCAATTGCTGTATATTTCATATGACCTTTAATAAGATTTTTTGTTGGCTTTTTAAAGTAATATTCATAGCTTTGGAGTATCTCAGAAGCTTTCTAATATTTATTCAAAACACAATCCATTGAAATCTCTCCCCGTGCATCAATAGATTTGAGGATGCACTTGCCATGATTCCATAAAACACACAAGTAAGAAATGTGTAGTCATAGCAGCTGCTTTCATGGCTTATGTAAGGAAGAATGTTACAGACTGTTTAAAGTACAGATTCAAGCTTCATTCCAGGAAAACTTTTGTCCTTATTTCAAAGAGCTAGCTGGGTGTTCCTGGTTTTATAAAGCATAGGTAAAAATGTGATAACATAAACACATTTAAATGTAGGAAAGACTCATAGATGTGGTCAATACCTAGGTAAACTTGTATACAAAAAGAAAGAGAGGATAGATTCGGAGTAAACAATTAGCAACTGTTGTAAATTATAAATAAACATTTAGGCTTCAAATCCTATAGTTTGTTTATATCATGTAGGTTTTTCATTGTTATGTATACAATCCTCAGATTTTGAGTTTTCTTCTGAAATTTTGGCAATTGATCAATTAGTGTTTGACATGATTAATAAAATTGTTTAACATTATGATTTAAAATTCTAGCATTGTAAGAGAAGCAGGTTTCTATGTGATAAATCTCTTATTCTTTCACATACATATAATCAGAACTATAAAAGCAATAAGGAGAACTACTGATCTCATAGCATATATACATTTGCATTAGAAACACTGACAACTTTCTAATGACATATAATTTGAAAAAACTTTTATGTAGTTCACGTAAAATACAGATATATATTTTTCTAATACATTCCTAAGATCTTCAAATATCTTATTTCAGTTCCATGTGCCCATTGTGGTGACAGCTCTCACTGACTGGCTTTTTAACAATTTTGAACTTCTATTTAAAAAATATTTTAAGTGCAATATTTTTAATATTATATAATTTGCGAGTTCATTATAAAGCAAAGAGTAGATGTAGCCAATTAGGATAGTAGTTTAGAATTAACTTCATAGACAAACTCTCTGAAGTGGAATCCTGCCTGTGGCATTTATTAGCTGTGTGATTTTGAACAAGTAAGTTACTTAACTTCTGAATGCCTCAGTTTCCTCATCTGAAACTGGGGGTGTATACAATGTTTAACTCATATGATTTTGCTTCCTTGTTCTCACTATTCTAGATTTAGAATATGATAAATAACTCTTTGTTACCAGATAGTTCTATATTGTCACAAACACTATATTCTAGAATTAAAGTTTTGCTTACTTTTTCAACCTAACAGTGGAACAATGTGGTTTTCTCTCTTGAAGCTACCAATTGTATTACTTGTCCAATTCTAAATAAGTGTGCTGCCTTGTGAACTTAATGTATTTTCCCCCAGTTCACATATTTGCTTTTTGAAAGCAAGGATTGTACCTAAAACATATGGAAAACATATCATTTTTCTTAATTTTCTTTATGTTTTATTTGTGTGTGTGGGTGTGTGAGAGAGAGAGAGAGAGAGAGACAGCGTGAGCAGGGGAGGGTCGGAGAGAGAGGGAGTCACAGACTGAAACAGGCTCCAGGCTCCGAGGTGGCAGTCAGCACAGAGCCCGACGCGGGGCTCGAACCCACGAACCGCGAGATCATGACCTAAGCGAAAGTCGGACGCTTAACCGACTGAGCCACCCAGGTGCTCCAACTTTTTCCCATATTTTGAATTGCTAAGCTAATAGTGGTGTATTGTATACACTGTTCTACAGCCTACATGTTTCACTAAATAATATAATAATAAATAGTATAATAAATAGTATCTGGGGCAGGGAAAATTCAAGATGAGCCTGGAACATCTTATTGTTTTAAAAGGCAAAGAAATGCCCCCAGACAAATAGGAACAATTCAAAAGTACATTAAGAGCTAGACTTTATTCTCAATTTTGGTGCAACTTTGAAACCAAAAGGAGTAAAAGTGGTAAAAATTTTGACAGACTGAGTTAAAAAACCCCATGTTACTTCTTAAAATAAAGTTACGAGGCAAAGTAGAGAATACTCTTCTCTAGGGAATAATGCCAAATTATTAGCATAGATGAAATGATAAATGTACACATAGCCAATATGCATACATATGCATAACCACAATATATATGCATATACTTAAAAAATTTAGTTCAAATTTTAAAGTGATTTTTACTCTCTTACATGTCTTGGTAAAAATGGACATTTCTCAGATTTTTTTCCCCAGAAAGACCATATGTTTGAAGTTAACATAAGTAGATTTTGCCTCATTAATCGAATATTTTACATATCTACATTGTTTAATCACTTAGTATTTTAAAAATGTTAATTAAATGTTATGTAACTTATGGAAAATATTATAAATTGTGACATATAACTAATGTTTGTGTTTTGTTAAATTTATGTGAATAGTTAGAAGTATCAGGGATATGTCCAGGGTTCCTGGGTGGCTAAGTTGGTTAAACATCCAACTCTTGATTTCAGTTCAGATCATGATTCCAGGGTCATGGGATTGAGCCCTAAGTCAGACTGTGCTGAAAGTGTGGAACCTGCTTGGGATCCTCTCTCCCTCTCTTGCTGCCCCTGCCTCCCTCCTCCTCTCTTAAAATAAATAATTAAGCTTTAAAAAAAAGTATCAGGATATGTCCAAGGGAACATCTTAGAAAGGAGCTAATAATGTTTTAGAAACTGAGTGGTCTCAATTAACTCCTAGACAAATATTTGACTTGTTTCCATAACCAAGTGGTAATGGCAATTAGAAATCATTATTTTATTATTCCTTAATAATTCTTATTAATGCCTAAATATTTCATTTAGAAAGAAGAAAAATTATGTGGAAATTTTCACAGTGCCTGAATATCTTAGTTTGGGTACCTTAAAAAACTAGCCAAAAGCCAAAAGATGTGCAATTGCTTTATTGCAAGAGGCAGGAACACAGACTAATCTTACAGTGAGAGAAAAAGGGATGTAGGCAGGAAAGGAAGGAAAATAACAAATGGAAGTGTGTTACCAAGCCTTAGCTACAGCAGAAAACACATCTGTTAGCTGTCACAGGAAGCTGTTGTAAGAGTCATTTAGAAACACTATGTCTGAAATCATTCCCTCAGCATCCAAGAAGGGAGAATGTACCCCGATTCCTCTGATTTCCCATTAAAGTTCACCTCCAAGAAAGCAGAGAAGCTCTGAGATGGGGAGCAGACCTATAACACATGATGGCTAAAGGCAGTAACAGAACTCAATAAGCTCTGTAGTGGAAATCCAAACTTCCACTTTATGGCCCAAGAGTGACTACATAATTTGTGCAAACTAGTGTGAAATGAAAACGTGGATCTCTTGGTGAAAAATTATTAAGAATTTCATAACAGCACAGCAGAACATTAACCAAGCACAAGGCCCCTGTGAGCACAGAGCCCTGTATGGCTTCACAGGTCAGACATGGATGAAGCCGTCTTTGCCATGACCTTCTCATATGTCATCGGTTGCCAAGTGATCTTCGTGGAGGGTTACAAAGATTCTGTTCTTCACCAAGGTCTAGCCAGGCTCCTCTAAACTGTATTCTTAACCAAACCTTAACCTTGGCCTCTAACAACTTGAATAAGACACTAACATAGTTTCTAGCAGCCACATTGCTCGGATGACCCCAGATCTTCTTAAAGTGCCTGCCCCAGAAAACTCAAGGCTACCAAAAGAATTTACTGTTGGTAGTCAATAGTGCTCTCCTATTTCCCAGTCTCTGTGGGAAGAGACGAGACTAACTTCCATAAGCACCAGTTAAAACAAGATGGTTTTCACCTGGACCAACACCTTCTTTCCCCTTTTTTGTAACTTTTCATTTCCTTGACTCTACTGAGCCCCTGCTCAACCCCCTTTTCATTCCCTCATCCTGCCTTCAAAACTCCCTGTTATCTTTGTAAAAACTGAAGTTGAGTTCAGTTTTACCCTGAATTCTATTTTCTATTGCAGTAGAATATTGCTGATCAAAATCTTTACTTACTACTCTAACTAGTATTGATTTTTGTTTATCTTTGACAAGGGTCATCAGTTGCATGGAGCAGAAAACCATGGCCCAGTGAATCTGGGGAGGACTGGGTCAGGATCTGTTACCCTGAAAGACTAGTTTTTGAAAGAAATACTTCAAAATTGGATGAAAATTACTGCTTTTGTACATCTTTTCTGTTAGTTTATTAATTATTATTTCTTAAAAGTATTCATTGTTGTTAGCTTTTCATTGAGTAAACTCTCTAAGTCATGAATTACAATTATTGGCAATTATGACAAGTTAGGAAAGCATTTTACTTATTAGAGTTCCTGGCAGCAAAGTCTTTTTGCCTTTCTTCAAATTCATTTCCAAATTTATCTTTGTCACATTTGAAGAATAGTACATTTGTGAGGCAATATTAGTAAAATGTAATGGGATTAAAACATCAAAGACCATTTGTCTTAAGTCTTGTAGCTGATTCAAATATTTATATGATTTTTTTTCTCCACCCCTTGGTATATATTTAGAACTTGGACCTTACAATTTCTGGGATCAGCTTTTAATGTCATATAAAGAGTAGTTTTATTCATATTTTAATCCTGCCCTAAATACCCAGAATATGGCTTCAATACATTAAAAAGTGGTGATCCTTTAATATTTACATTAAACAAATATATTGGATCAATTTGAATAAATAAGATCCTATTTATTTTAATTTTTAAAAGTATTTATTTTTGAAAGAGAGTGTGTGAGCAGGGGAGGGTTAGAGAGAGAGGGAGACACAGACTCTGAAGAAGTCTCCAGGCTCTGAGCTATCAGCACAGAGCCCAGCATGGGGCTCAAACCCACAAGATTATGACCTGAACCGAAGTCAGATACTTACCTGACCGAGCCACACAGGTGCCAGAAATCAGATTCCATTTTAAATCAAACTTAGTTCTGTTCAGCATTTTAAGAATATTCCATACATGTATGCATGTTTTAAAAATAAAATCTTTTTTACTTGAAAATGTGTATGAAATACAATGCATAATTTTTAAATCAAGGAAGAATCAGACTGATTATTTTATTATTTTTATTGTTAACCCATTTTTTCTGTTTATGCAATAACTTAAGCTGTTAATATGTTTCTTTATTACTGCACATACCATTGATAATGACATCTCCATGAATTTATTAGCATCAAATTTTCTATTAGTATTATAATCTTGATTATAAAAATTGCATTGTTTATAATATTTTAAAAGATATTTCCTTGTACTCTTAAAACAGTATTAAAATTCAATCAGTGGGGTGCCTGGGTGGCTCAGTCGGTTAAGCATCTGACTTCAGCTCAGGTCATGATCTCATGGTTCCTGGGTTTGAGCCCCGAGTCAGGCTCTGTGCTGACAGCTAACTCAGAGCCTGGAGCTTGCTTCGGATTCTGTGTCTCCCTCTCTCTCTGACCCTCCCTCCTGCTCACGCTGTCTCTCTCTCTCAGAAATAAATAAAACATTAAAATTCAATCAGGTAAATTAAGGCTAGTTAAAGTTGTATATTCTTTAATATAATCTTTATTTCATTAAAGAATGAAAATATATATGAAAGATGGATTGCTTGTTTGAATACATCATCCACACACATATCAAGTGTTTGCAGACCTAAGGTTGGACCCCAGACAGATCCTCATTTGCTGTTCTGACTTCCAATATTGCCACACTGATGGTATATTTCATTAACTAGACTTACAGTTAGACCTTCAAGTTCTTAAGAAACTAATCTGGCTTGAATAAGTAGTTTCTAGAAAACTTTTTAATGTATTTTTTCTGTCAAGAAATGTAACTGAGTTTGTTGAGATATTATTTAAAACCTATTGTTATGGTCAAGATGTATTTTAAATGGTTTGACAGTATGTATAAAGATGGTTTATTTAAAGGTGTTATTCTAAACAAGTTACTTTGAGAAACAATCACCTCTCTGAGATTTTATGTCTGTCTGTATGTATAAATGTATGTATGTGAGTATGTTTGTTTACATTTATTTTTTGGTGAGTCACTTGTCCCACAAAACTGAGAGATATCTAAGGCCAAGAAGAAAACTTAGAATTCTGATAGGGAAGTAGAGGATTTATTTATTTATTTATTTATTTATTTATTTATTTATTTAGGTATATAGTATAGCCTTACCATGTTTCGCCCAGTTGGGAAAATACTGTTCTAACAAAATGACATCTTATGTGATTTCATGCAAAACTGAAGGAAAAGAAAAAAATGTGGAAGTGAAAGAAGTATATATTGTTTTATTTTGTTTTGTTTTGTATTGTTAATAAAAAAAAAAAGAAAGGCAATTAGGAATCAAAGGAGAAATACTGATATGAAATTGAGGAATTCTTTATTTCAAGACATCTAGGAAAAGGATCATGAGAACTGACCTGGCATATCACCATTCTCAGATAGGAGGCAATATGGTTTTTACTACTGAATGATCCATCCATACCAAAAAAACTATTAATAAATGCTGAGCCTTCTGTTTTTACTTGTTGCTTATAATTTTTGTCTATATCTTTACTTCAGCGTTATAGGCTCACATTCATTTTCATAGGATGCAAAACTATTTTATGAAATGTAAATCTCAAAGTTCAAAACTGAGCTGTGTATTATTGGCAAGCCAGTTTCCATTGGCTTGTTTTTAAAAGAGTTTTGACTATACATGTTTATTATCTCTAAAATATGATGATTCTGTAATGTGGAAAAGCTTAGATTATCTCATATCCCCAAAATAGTCTATCTCAAAGTAGACTCAGAGGAAAGATTCACTAGCTTATTTTAAACAGAGTTACTTATGGAAATTTAACCAAAGCACAATGGTTTAAGAATTCAAAAATGTTGTCATAATTCAATATTTATAATAAAAAGGTGTTATTAAATGTGTACTATATCCATAATATTGTAAAGACTGAAACAAAAGTGAATAAAATATGCCCTCTGTCCTGAAAAAGATTAAAAATATGTGTCAGACTGTTTTATATTTATTCAAAAAACATTAAATATTTAAAGGGCAATAGAAGATTGACCAGAGGATATAATGTAAAAAGAAAAATTATATAGCACCTTTATTTTAGTATAAATAATAATTCACAATTGAAACCTACTCATTACTCTTGATGGCCTGTGAATAAATAATAGATCATGTTAACAGTACTATTCAAAATGTTGCTAATTCCTAGCTGCAACTACATATATATTATCTCCAGATACCCTCAAAATCTTAGTTATTTCTAAATGTTCCCAAATGTTGTCTCATGTATACATGCAAAGAACACTTATGGTTATAGCTACAGCAAATGTATAACATGGTCTTAATTTCTTGCTCCAGTCCTTTATTTCAATCTGTTTCAATCTGTAAAGTCCTCAACCCTTGAGTTGCAACTTTTGTCAATGTTATAAACACTGATGGCCATACAAAGGTGGTTGCTTCTCCATGCTTATACTTCTAAAAGTACCAGATTGTCAGTACATTTTTGACATACTCAATATGTTAAAACTTCTGGGTCTTTTCAAAAGTAAACCAACCATTGCATTACAGAATATGGCAGCCAAGCAGCTGAGCAAATAGAAGGGTGCAGGGCGACAAAAAGTACTTCGAGGTCTGCATTAGCTCGTTCTCTATGGGGCTCAATTAAGAGTAGGAGGGCTGGGCCGAGGAGGTGACACTAGTGAAAAATAATCTCTGCCTTTCTCTTTCCTTCTTCTAGCATAGAGACCTTCAAACCCTTATAATTAATTTACTGAAATAGATGCTCCAGGGTCAACCTGTTCCCTAATTTCATCAGAAACACATTGTGATATTTGACTTTGATCAGTGAAGTAAACTTAGGTTTATAGTAGAAAACTAGGTTAATTTAAAAATTATTAAGGGGTGCCTGAGTGGTTCAGTTGAGTTGGCTCACATCCATCACTTGATCTCAGCTCAGGTCTTAATCTCGGGGTCATGAATTCAAGCCCCATGTTGGGCTCTGTGCTGGGCATGAAGCCTACTCAAAAAAAAAAAAAAATATATATATATATATATTCATATATTAATATATATACATATATATATTTATATATGAATATATATACATATTTATTATAAAGTCTGTATCTTTCTTGAAATTATTACTAATTTTCTTCATACTGTTTTACAGGATTAAGTACTGATAGCAAGCTACTCTGGGTATATATTTTATTTTGTTCAACTTTAAAATCCAAGCATAGAGTTCTAGTCTTTCAAGGTTTAACATAGATCTTCCTTGACTTATGATTGTTCATCTTCAGGTTTGTGTGGCTCTCTGTGCCCAGCATAATGCTGCAGGCTAGCATTCTAGTCTGGAAAAAGACCAAAATTCAAAACTCAAAGTACTTTCTACTAAATGTGTATCACTTTTGTGCCACTGTAAAGTCAGGACTAATGTAGTAAGTTGAGCCATTGTAAGTCAGGACTGCCTGTATTGCTGAACAATTTTCAGATAATGATAATCATGATCAAAGTGGCTCTACTTAATTATTAATAGCCTGAGTTATATCAAAAAGTCTAAGAATTGTACTTTACTCAAGAGATAACAGCTAAATAATTCAACTCTAGAAGCACAATATGTATCAAAGGGATAACTCTGATTACCATACCATGATAGCTACCTCATAAAGATCCATGCTCTACTACATCAAAAACATAAGACATGTGGATAATAAATTCAAATCAATATTCTGTTGATTGAGATGTTATAGGATTTTCTTTCTTTCCTCCAAACAGGATAATAGCTATATTTTATAATGTCAAGTGCATCTTTATTTCTTCAAATCATCTAACAAAATAGATCATGACATCCTTGTGAAATAAATTGAGGGATGAGAGGAGAATGAGTATAGTTAAGGAAATTGATAATTTAATAAACTAGGTAATCCGTACTCATGAAGCTGATGTCAACCTGGAAAGTGTTCTCCAGTAAACAATCCAAGTTTCTGCATCAGGCTTTTCCTAACCAATAATTTTTATGTATACTTTGGTGAGGAGAGTCATGGTGTGCAAAAAGATTAAAAATAAATGATATAAAGTTTTAAAAGATCACAAGTACATAGAAACGCCAAGTCAGCATAAAAGAATCTGGACAATAGGTTAATAAAAGGCAATAGGTTATATCTAATACATTAAACATAATATAAAACTATGCATAATCTTTACTTTGAGTACAATAAGAATGTAAGCATGCTCCTAAAACAGCAGGTATGAAATTCTAAGGGATTGATTAAATGCAATCAATAGTATAAATTGTTTTTCAGATAATCTAATGGTGTGTCAGTTACATCTAATTAAAATTATTGTGGTAGTCTCCCTTCTATTGAGGTGTTAGATGAACCATACCTAGAGTGTTGTGTCCAATTTTGGGCATCACACTTGAGAGGGAATATAATGCACTGATCTTGTCTGAGGCTAGTGACAAGAATTGTAAGGACAGCAGAGACAAGAAAGGGAAGGAAAAACAAAAAACAAAACAGAATTTTCAAAAAACCGATTTTCACTGGTTATCTAGTCATTACCACATCTCCCCACAAGCATTATCCATTTGTATTTGCATATGCCCTACGTGACCTTATACTTATAGGTTATACTATACCTTATTTATAGGTGAAAAATACTGTATCTTATTTATACTGTAATACTGTTTCTTATTTATAGTTGAAAAAAACAGAGATATAGGACTGAGATCATGGGTCATGGTCACAGACTCCTTAAGAGCTAAAGCCAAGATTGAACCTGCACCTGTCTGGTTGTCATTGACAGTTACTGACATTATTATGTTGTCCCTTTAACACATGAAATTTACAAAATGTTAAATGAGGTTCACATTCTCTTAAATTTAATTAAAATATTTGAAAGCCTGTCAGATTCTAAGCACTGAGAATACTGTTTACAGTAAAGAGCTTATTATCTTGCCCTGGGGACTGACTTTCAAACATAGAAATCCTGGAATTAAGGAATGATAATATAATCCTAATCTGTTCCTTTTTGACTATGTTGTTTTGTTTGTTGTTTTCTTTTGCTTTGTTGTTTTTCCTTTTTCTCCCCATAAATCAGGGTTGAAGAAATCTGCTTAGATTTGAGGCAAAATAGAATTGGGTCTCTGGAACACTCTCCACTGAACCAGAACTTGGAGTAGGATCAAGGGAAGAGGCTTGTATACAGAAAGAGTGTTTAGCTGGGCAGCTGCTGCCTCACACCCTGTTCAGTGAAGACTCAAAAGCGCAAAAGAGGGAGAGCTTATTTTCTCACTGTTTTAATACCTTGAGTCTACACAGACAGATAAATGTGGACCAGTGTTTGTCAGACTTGATCTAGTTCATCCATCAGCTACTTCCTAGTCTTAAAGTGCAGGAAGGCTAAGAATGGAATAAACTATCAAATATATGGTGTATTTCACACTTAACATGAATTCCCACAAATAAAAGGCAATTTTTCATACTCCCTCCTGATTAAGTCTATGAATGTAAATTGTCTTCCACAAATAAATGTACTGATGCAAGTTTTGAAGAGTGGAACATAGATGAAAACAATATTCCTGCTTCTTTTTGCAGTTTTCGGCCAGCAAGCCAGGTTGTGGAGATGTGGAAGTTTCTTCAGCAGCACTGCTAGATCCAAGCTGCGGTGTGTGGGTGTTGAGGGCACAGCTGATAACGTCTTGCCTTCAACCCTTCCCTAAACTCAGCTAGAGCAGTGCATTCTTAAGTGAGTGGATCCAGTAGCAAATTCAGGATTCCCGTCTTTCCTCCGAGGGCAGAGGGAGCCTCTGGCAGGTCAGTTCTGTGATGTTCTAGGAATCGTGCCTGTACACCTAATCAGTTGGGCTCCTCCGCACGTCCAACACTTTCTAAGCATCTATTTCTCTCCATTATGTCATTTAAATACTAGAATCATGTCTGTTTTCTGCAGCGAACACAAAATGATAGTATATTGAGAGATGTAGCCTTCCTAATGCCATAAATGAGAAGAAAATTCTATATTTTGGGCAGTTCAGAGGGTGAGAGAAGAAAAGACATTCTACCTCCAATGACTATATTACAAATGGCATTAAGAGAATACAACAATACATAGAAAAAGAACCTATTAATCCAGCCTTCAGGATCAGGGGAGGTCTTACAGTAGCTTTGACATTTGAATATGGTATTGAAACACGGAAAAAGGATTGCATCAGGATGACATGGTGGAGGTGGAATATTTTAGCTAAAAGAAATAGCTGGAATAAATGCATGGCAAGTTGAAAGTTCACGATGTATTCAGGGAGTCATGAATCAGCTTGTGTGATTGAAAAAATGGACAAAAGCTTCAGCATGGCAGGAGATAAGACTTGAAAGGACATTTGGAGCTTGAGTTTCAAGTATTTTAATACCACTTTAGAGATATAGTTAAAGGCATTAAATACTTTTCCTTGGAAAATATGTAGGTCTTTGTGTATAGCAAACTGACTTTTAATTATTAAACATCTATCATGTTAAAGTAATAGGTCTTTTTGTGTGGCTGCAGAGAGACATTTAGGAACTGGGAGGCAAAAATTATAGCTACTAGATATAGTAGGTTGGGGCATTGCTTCTAATTCTTTACTTTCTGTATCAGAATTATACATCCATACCCCTAGTCCATGCAACCCTTCCACTTAAACTAGATGGTATATTTTCCTGTCACATTGACGTTAATCAAGCCCATTTGACTTGCTTTGGGAAATAAGTGATTTAAAGGGACAGGGTTCCAGTTCCAAGGTAAGATTCAAACACACTAGCATGGTTTGCCTTGGCCTCTGGTAATATTCGCAACTACCATGAGAACATTTCCTGAGTAGCCACTGTTACAAAGAGACTGGGAATGTACACAGCAAACCTTGCCCCAGCCCAAAGTCTTAGGCCAAGTCCAACCAAATCTAGCAAAGTCACAGCTGACCTGCAAATCAGTAAGAAGAAAGATAAGGTTTGCTGTTGTTACTGAGATTTGAGCATACTTAAAATGAAGCAAAAAACAGACTTATTCCCCAGGAAAGCCTTTTAACAATCCAACATCTCTGAAATAAACAAGAAAACTTTGGACATACTGTTTCCAGGAGTATTCATCTAAAGCCTGGAAGTTATTTTCATCTCCACTACTATATCCCTAGAGTTAACCATTATTACTTCTGTTTGGAGGACTCTAAAAGCCACTAAATACATCCCATTATTTAAATTATCTATCATATGGCAGTAAGAATGGGCTTTTACAAAACTGTTGATTCATTTTAACCCTTTTTAAAAACAGTTCAATACTTTCAAGTGCACTCAGAAGGAAACCCAAATTCCCTACAAGCCTCTGCATGATCCTCTAACATTTCTTCACCTTGTTCCTTTTTTTTTTCTTCTTCACCTTGTTTCTGTGCTACACTGTTCTTTCCTACTACGCTTGAACCACATTCAGCTTTTTCTATACTATCAGCATGCCTATCTATTCTCATGAAGCCTCACTGGAATTACTCTCTGCCAGATATTCTTTTCCCTGATCTTCCTAATGCTGGTTCTTTCTCATCCATAACATATCAGCTAAAAGATCTCTTTGATGTGCCTTTCCTGGCCATGCTGTCATTGTTTATTTCTTAAAAGTATCTCTCAAAACCAGCAATTTGTTTATTACTTAATCAATTTTCCCCACATAAATGTGCATTTGTTATAGGCAAGAACTCTATTTGTGTTATGATCTCATTGCCTAGATCAGATTGGTGTATATTTACCTATCAAAAGAAAAAGAAAGACTAAATAAGTAAATAAATATATCATAATGGTGTAGGTCAAATTATTGGATACTAATTGAATAAAATGAACTTTATGATCATTTTATCTCAAAAATCCCTTGTGTAATTAGATTTGCATGCTTATTAAAGTGTAACTGGAAAAATTTAAGACCATATCTAAGTCCCTTCCTTCTACCTTTTTGACAAGGTAAACCTGAACTACCCTAGGCTAACAAAGGGGATAGCCACTCAAAGGAAATGTTCTCCTGCACTATTTCTGATATCTTCAAATTGTACCAAAAACCCACCATAGCATTCTTCGCAAATTACAGCGCTTAGAGCATATATGAAAGAGGAAGCCCCTTCCATATTTCAAATGGCATTTTCTTCTCCAATGTGGGTCAGACTTTATTTTTCCTGAAGATTTATTGGCCTCTAGAGATATGCATGTAATTAAATAAACAAACTGGTCTGAAACACACAGTGATGTGACAATTAAATCACACTGGAGATGCCACTTAAATTTGAAATCATAAGTACTGGAGCAACAGAACATACTGCTACCAGCTAAGCACCACACCATATCAGCACCTTCTCCTACAATCTATTTTTTAGGAATATGAAAGGGGGAGGGAAGGGAGAGGAATCTAGTGTTTCAAATTTGCAGCATTAGATAAAAATGCCTAGGCAAAGATGCATTAAAAAGTTTGGGAAGAATCATAACAGCCAAAAAGTGGAAACAGTAGAAAAGTCAATTAACTGAGGAATGGGTAAATTCAATGTAGTATATCTAGACAATGGAATAGTATTCAGTATAAAAGGAATAAAGTACTGATACATGATAAAATAAAAGAAGCCAGTCACAAAATTATACAATATTTATGATAGCGTTAAGTGAAATAAGCAGAATAGAAATCCATGGAGATCTGAAGTAGATTAGTATGTGTCAGGATTTAGGGAAAGAGAAAATAGCAAGTGACTGCCTAATGGTCACTGGGCTTTTTTGAGGGGGTGCCGAAATAGTCTAAAATTAGATTATGGTGATAGTTGTATAAAGCCACTAGACTGCATGGTTTAAAAGGCTGAATTTGATAGTAAGTGAATTATATATCAATAAAGGTGTTATGAAAAAAAAAGAAAGAAATGCTTCTGAGGCAGAAGCCTAATAGACTAGGGTTATTTTCAAATTAGCTAAAGAGTCACATAGATTTTTTTTTTTCCCAGCAGAAGACATCTCCAAATGATCTCTTCTGCACTACAGAAATATGTCACCAGGGTTACTTAATTATTTATATATTTGGGTATATAACAGCAAATTTGCCACTGGATTTTTCAGTGTAGAAATGACCTATGGTTCACTAAGTCTAAATATTTGTTTGCTTCAAGCTCCTTGTATTTCTTTTTATAAAATAGTTCCTTATTTTATGTACCTCCTTAGAAGTACATAACATACTGATATCATTGAGACTACTAAACACAATCTATTCTAGCAAACTGTCAAATGATTACTTCATACCTGCAGATAAAACAAAAGAACATTTTCTATAGGAAAAGAAATAAGTTTACATGTATCTCTGCAATTGTTAAAACTATTCTTTTGAAAGTGACTTGATTCAGCCTTTGACTGTTTTGAGGGCAGAGATTCAGCCTAGTCTTATTCACTGTTATATCATTAGCCCCTAGCAAAAAGTCTGACACATTCTGGGTAATTTTTAAAGTGTTAAATATATACTAGAATTACAAGAATACAGATACTTTTGAATTCTGCTCATCAAATAACCTTATATTAAAGTTATAGTATGTTCAAAATTTCTTTTTGTCTTTTAGTGCACTTTATCATTCTTAAATCAGAACATTGCTCACTTTTTTGAACACTGTAAACTAATGTAGTAGTTATTTCTTACACATTTTGTCGATTTCTTTTGTGTCTAAACATCTTTTGACATCTAGACAACCTCCTGCATTCTAATCCAGGAAGCTCAAATTGTTACCCATATTGGATCAACAGTAGGACATAGTTTAAAGATGTAAGCTTGGTATAATGTTTCTAGGGGAGCTTTTTATAGAGCCTGTTCCATAGCATACAGATGTCATGGCATGGCTTACTAAAAGAAAAAATATAAAACAATGAAAGGTTATATACACAAGGAAAATTAGGCATTTAGCATACTACTGCCCCTCTTCCCAGAGCATCACAAGAATCATTGGATTGTCAGACTCTGAGCCATCTTTGAAAATAAACTTATTACTTTAAATTCACGTGTGTGATATTATGTAAAGCTTATGTCGGTTGTCACCATTGGGGGTGAATCTATGAAGTTTGTATGGATGTTATCTGTATTATTTATTATAGTGAATGCGAATTTATAATTATCTCTGGATAAAAAGTTAATAAAATACAAACAAACAATGTGGAAGCAACCCTGTCATTGCCCCTTTAGCATCATATAAATGTATTTCTTTGTAACTGGAGAGGCTGCACCGCTCAGTAGATTAAGTGTCCGAATCTTGATTTTAGCTCAGGTCATAATCACTCGGTTCATGGGATTAAGCCCTACATCTGACTCTGCACTAACAGTACGGATCCTGCTTGAGATTCTCTCTCTTCCTCTCTCTCTCTCTCTGCCCCTCTTCCCTCTCAAAAGGATAAAAAATTGTTAAATATATATATACATATATATATATTTCTCTGTAACTATATAACTAATTAATTTAATTAACAAACTTATTTACTGCTGCCTAAACTGGTAATTCAAAACACATTTGACTGATGATTTTTTTCAACATTTTTGGCACATTTTGCTAAATACTGTCTAGAAGATGTCCAGCTGAAGTTGTTATGTTTGAATTGCAAAATTTGGGACACTGCAGTATAAGTCAGATTTTCCCATTTGTTCTATTACTATTTAAATCTTATATATCTTGGGATCTCAGCTTATCTCTGTAAGAACTAAGGATTTCTAGGATAAGGAATGTTATATTTCTTTTGTGCCTCTAATGCCTAATACAAAGCTATGCACAAGGTTGGAATGAGCTCAGGATGCCGGTGCTTGTAGTCTCAGTTTTCCTTCCCACTGTAGGGTATAAGAAGGGTGTAGGGTTAGTGAATAGAGTGATTTACATTAAGAGACCGCAAATATTGTGAAGTCCACTAAAGTCAATATTGGTTTTCAAATGAGGTTTTAAAAAAGTTTCCATGTAGTTTTTGCTCGGGACCTGACCCTTAACAACAGATGTAAAGGAACTGTTTCAGTGATTACTTTTGATTCAATGTCTGAAGAAAAAAAAAAAGAAAATTAGATTAGTAGAATACTGTTTCAGATATATAGTGAAATGTATGAATCAGAAAATAAATGAAAGAAAAAACATGTGCTGAAAAATCATGATCTCTACTACTGAGAAGGGGATATGTAGTTTAGTCCAAAAACTTAAGTGTATAAGAACTATCAGGTTTTTGTTTTCCTTCAAATCAATTTAATTTTTTTCTTTTTTAAATTTTTTTAATTTATTTTTTGAGAGAGAGAGGGAGAGAGACAGAGCATGAGCAGGGGGAAGGGCAGTTAAAGGGGGAGACACAGAATCCAAAGCAGGCTCCAGGCTCTGAGCTGTCAGCACAGAGCCTGACACAGGGCTTGAACTCATGAGCTGTGAGATTATGACCTGAGGGGAAGTTGGATGCCTAACAAACTGAGCCACCAGGGCATCCCTAATTTCTTTTTCTGAGTTCCCATTTATCCAGCTTAAGGAAAAACAAATCTAAAGTTTTTCCAGGGTCTCTCCTTTTTCAGGATTGTGCCACTTTCCTCTTGTAGCATGAAGATTGCATGACACATATCTTCCCTCTGCTCCCATATCTGTTGTACTGATTATTATTAATATTGGCACTTTAAATTCTATTATTATGTCTTCATATATTGCTTCTGTTAGAAACCTCAAGATGAGGAATATTTCTTAGTTATTTTTTAACTGATCATTTCTAGGCTGGCCCAATTATATAACAGTCACTAAATATAATGATCCTAGGTGAAGAGTGCTCAAACAATACTTAATAATTGAGTTGTCACATATATAAGTGTTTTCTTTAAAAAAAAGGTTTTCAAAAGGGGAAATGATACTGTCCAGTGGAAGTCAATGTCTTTTATTGCTGATGTCATTATTTATATTTCAAATTTAATACAGCATAAATGAATTTACAGAATAGTGGGAAATAAACCACCTAATTGAATTTGCCTAATTTTGTCCTGGACTGGAAAGGGTTAAAAAATGCCCTGCTGAGAAAGAGTGTGTCTAACAAAGGAGGATGAAAGAAAAAATTTTTAAAGCCTCTAGATGGCACAAAAACAGACACATAGACCAATAGAATAGAATAAAGAACTCAGAATTGGACCCACAAATTTAGGGCCAACTAATCTTTGACAAAGCAGGGAGAGTATCCAATGGAAAAAAAAGACAGCTTCTTTAACAGATGGTGCTAGGAGAACTGGACAGCAACATGCAGAAGAATGAAAGTAGACCACTTTCTTACACCGTACAGAAAAACAAACTCAAAATGGATGAAGGAGCTGAATGTGAGACAAGAAACCATCGAAACCTTAGAGGAGAAAGCTGGAAACAACCTCCTTGACCTCAACCGCAGCAATTTCTTACTTGATACATCCCCAAAGACAAGGGAATCAAGATCAAAAATGAACTATTGGGACCTCACCAATATAAAAAGCTTCTGCACAGCAAAGGAAACTATCAATGAAACTAATAGGCAACCTACAGAATGGGAAAAGATAGTTGCAAGTGACATATCAGATAAAGGGTTAGTATCTAAAGTCTCTATGGAATCCACCAAACCCCACACCTGAAAAACAAATAATCTAGTGAAGAAATAGACAGAAGACATGGACAGACCCTTCTCCAAAGAGGATATCCAGATGGCCAACAGACACATGAAATGATGCTTAGCGTCTCATCAGGGAAATGCAGATCAAAACCACACTGAGATACCACCTCACGCCAGTCAGAGTGGCTAAAATGTGCAAATCAGAGAACTCTAGATGCTGACGAGGATGTGGAGAAACGGGCACCCTCCTACACTGTTGGTGGGAATATAACCTGGTGCAGCCCCTCTGGAAAACAGTGTGGAGATTCTGCAAAAAATTAACAATAGAACTCCTCTATGACCCAGGAATAGCACTGCTAGGAATTTACCCAAGGGATACAGGAGTGTTGATGCATAGGGGCACATGTACCTTAATGTTCATAGCAGCATTCTCAACAATAGCCAAATCATGGAAAGAGCCTAAGTGTCCATCAACGGACGAATGGATCAAGAAGATGTGGTTTATCTATACAATGGAATACTACATGGCAATGAGAAGGAATGAAATCTGTCCATATGTAGCAACATGGATGGAACTTGAGGGTGTTATGCTGAGCAAAATAAGTCAGGCAGGGAAGGACAGATACCTTATGTTTGCACATATAGGTGGATTAGGAGAAACTTAACGGAGGACCATGGGGGAGAAGAAGGGGAAAAATAGTTGGAGAGAGGGAGGGAGGCAAACCATGAGAGACTCTTGAATGCTGAGAACAGGCTGAGGGCTGATGGGGGTGGGGGAAAGGGAAAGGGGGGTGATGGGCATGGAGAAGGGCACTTGTTGGGATGAGACTGGGTGTTATATGGAAACTAACTTGACAATAAACTATGAAAGAACAAATTAAGGCCTGTAGATCCCTGTGTTTAAAAAAATGTATCAACTACACTTAGCCTGTAAATTTTTTAAAAACAAAGGAAAATAAAAGAAATGAAAAAGAAAAAAAAAAAGAACCTGTTTTCTGACTGGGTGAAATACTGTTTCACTGTGTTTATTTACTGAAGAAAGATGAAAGTAGAAAATGCCATGCTTACAAACCAAGAAACAGACTTTTAACTATAGAAAACAAACTGATGGTTACCAGAGGGCATGAGAGTGGGGGAATGGGTGAAAAAGGTGATGGGGACTAAGGAGCCACTTCTTATAATGAGCACTGGGAGTTATATGGAAGTGTTGAATCACCGAAACTAATATTAAACTGTATGTGAACTAACTGGAATTTAAATAAAAACTTTAAAAAGGCATATTTAAACTATATCTCCTTCTTCAAAGAATGAAATAACTCCTCATTCTTGTTTCCATTTATTGAGCTTAAAATTGTTCTTCATTCCTGGAAGTGTTTACTTCCTATCTCACTGCCCAACTCTCTAGACTAACTTTTCCACCCATTCTTGGAAAACTCATCCTTATTGGGGTCTCCACCCAGTTTCTTCATCTACCTGTCATCATCTGTTTTCTTTTTTTTCCCTGATCATTGTCATATCCTCAACATCACCTCACCATGGAGCTAGGCAATATCAGAAACTGCACCAATCTGAAATCACATTAAAAACAACAAACAAAACCATTTCACTGTGGGTTTACAAGCTTCTGATTCATACCTTGTTTACTGCCACAAATGCCAAAATTGTCACTCCCATAAAAAACAACTTTATTAATTTCCTAGGCCTGCTATAACAAATTACCACAATGTGGATCATTTAAAATAACAGAAATTGATTCTGCCCCATTCTTGGAGCCACACAGGTCTGAAACCACAGTGTTGGCATGGCCACATTCTCTAAAGGGCTCTAGGAGAGAATCCTTACTTGCCTCTTCCAGGTTAGGATGACTCCTTGTGTTTCCTTGGTTTGTGACAGGATCACACTCTGCCTGTGTGAGCTCATGGTCTTCCCTGTATGTGTGTCTCTGTGTACTTTGTTCTTCTTATAAGGACCCTAATTATTAGACATAGGGCTCACTCTAATCATAGAAGACCTTAACTAATGACATCTAAAAAACCCATATTTCCAAATAAGGTCATATTCTGAGGATCTGGTGAACATAAATTTTGTGGTGGGTGGGTAGGGAATGCTCTTTAAACCACTGCAACTAATTGACAGATTTCACCACTTTCATCCTACCTTTTGCCGACCTCCCATCTCTACCTTACCTATTATTCAACATAATTTCCAATATAACATATTAGTAACGTATTCTCTCCCTTAGCTCTCTTTTGTTTCCTTTTCACCTGCCCTCACTTAAGCATCAAATGAACCCAAACATTTGCCATTTCAGTGTCTGCAGCAAACGGAAGATAAGACAGTGGTAGAAAAGGGTTTTAATTACATTAATCACAATTTTCAAATGACAATTCACAATTGTCTAACAATTTTTTACCAATATTCTGTTAATGTCACTTCTAAGGAAAACATAACATTGCTCATTGTTTCTCTTAATCACTTCTTCCCTGCTTTTTTTTTTTTTTTTTTTTACAGACAAAGCACTGGCACTGGGGAAGGGGTTGCAGAGGAAGAGGGAAATAGAGAATCTTAAGCAGACCCCGAGACCAGCATGGAGTCTAGCAATGGCCTAATCCCATGACCCCAAGACCATGACCTGAGCAGAAATCAAGAGTCCAGCTCTCGGGGTGCCTGGGTGGCTTAGTCGGTTAAGCGTCCGACTTTCGCTTAGGTCATGATCTTGCGGTTCGTGGGTTCGAGCCCCGCGTCGGGCTCTGTGCTGACTGCCAGCTCAGAGCGTGGAGCCTGTTACAGTCTGTGACTCCCTCTCTCTCTGACCCTCCCCTGCTCACGCTGTGTCTCTCTGTCTCTCCTAGAAATAAATAAAACATAAAAAAAAAAAAAAAAAAAGAGAGTCCAGCCCTCAACCAACAGAGCCACCCAGGCACCCCAATTCTCTACTTTTAATCATTGTCACTTTTAGCTAATATACTTCTCTGATCAGCAGAACCACTCTCTCAAAAAGCATATTATGTACTTTTTTGTATAAAAAAACCTTCACAAAAAGCATATAAGCTACTTGCCTCTATCCACTGGGACTGGTTTTTATTCAATCATGCCTCGCCTACTGTTAAGGAACTTTAATCTGGCCCCAAGGGTTATAGATACCATTCACTCTCATCTTCTCAGATATTTTGCTGCTTCTGTATTCCTCCCATATTCTTTCTCCATCTTCCTGTTTTCCTCTCTTTGTTATTATTGTCAGCATATAGAAATGCGTTAGTGTTTTCAAAATATATTAATCATTATATATCTTTTACATTTTTTCAAATTATCTGACTCCTTTTAATTATGAAAGTACTGATTGCATAGTCTGTCCTTAATTTCTTACTTCCTGTTCTCATAATGATTCACATTCAGTAATTTTCTCACCTACCTCACCTCAGCCATACATGTCAAAATGCCATGGACCTTGTCATTGGCAATAAGTGTACCCATTTCAACGTTCTATTTCTTTGGTCATTATCTTCTCTAGTTTTAGTTCCCTTACTTTACATTCTCCAGTACAAAAAAAAAAAAAAAATCTCACCGGATTCTCTAATCCATTGACTTTACTATCTTATTACTATTATTCTCCTCGTGTTCTCATTTCTTTTAGTAATTACTTAACTTCTATGGCCCATCGATTTCCTCACTCTAGCATGTGTGCTCATCCCTTCAGAGGAAAACATGTAAAATTAAAGTTAGAAATATCAGCTCACAATATGTGATAATCATCTTTTTAAATATAACAGCAGCAAGCATATATATGTGTGTCTGGTGTGTATGTGTGTATATATTCACATATATATATATAAAATATGGAATCTGATCATAAATTTAGGTCTCTTGAAAATTTCCTAATGCTAAATTATGCAAAACGGTTACATAATAGTTATATTCGTCATATACATAAATTTTTCTAAAATGTATTTTCTTCCTTTTGAAAGTTTTTCTGCTTTTATTACTTCCTATTTTCTTATATTTTGGGCTTATTATTCACTTATAAACTACTCAAATTTTTGCTTTTGTAATTTAGAGATGTTATAGATCTAACAATCATACAATGCATGTTAGAATCTCTTACTATCTATTGTGTTTAGGTTCTATAAATATACTTTACTTTTTTCATGGTACGGTTTATCTTGATGTATAAGTTCCTTAATACAACAGCTTTTGTCTCACATTAATTTTTCTGATAGCACTTGTAACACATAGAAAAATATTTCAATTTCAAAAAGGAGACAAACATTTGAATATGAATCCATTTAGAATTATTCCTGATATTAGGTATGAGATGCAGATAGAAGTTTTTTTGTGTGTGTTTTGTTTTGTTTTCTATGGCTACCAAGATATCCTACCTCAGTTTATTAAATACCCCATTTTGTCTTGGCAATTTGATATGCTGCTTTTATCATATTGTATACTGCTTGATCTATCAGTGTCAATTTCTAAATGTGTTATCATGTATCATTGGTATATTATATTATTATCAGGTCAATTTAGATTCTGCCATCCTCCTTTACTTTTCCTTTCTAGCATGTTTCTGTTTTTACCTTTTTATTATTCCATATGAATTTTAGAATGATCTTGATAGTATTTCCCTTACCTCTCAACAAATAAAGCACTGTTGGGTTTTTGCAGCTTTAGAACAATAACAAAGACTTCATTTATTTTCTCTTACCATGTAAATTGGCTCTTTCTTTTTTTTTAAATTATTTTTTCATTTTTATTTTTTTTTGAGAGAGAGAGGGAGTGGGGAGAGAGAGAGAAAGACAGAGGATCCGAAGCAGGGTCTTGCTTACAGAGGAGAGCTCAATGTGGGGCTTAACGTCACTAACCATGAGATCAAGACCTGAGCCCACGTCAGAGGCTTAACCAACTGAGCCACCCAGGTGCCCCGGGATAGGCTCATTTCTACAAATTTGTATCTATCAGGAAATTCTTCTTGTAGCCCTCTCTACTCTGATTACATAAACCACTGAGTCAAGGATAACTTCTTTTACAGTTCCCTCACACATTATTGCAAAAACATGCTGGATGAGAGTTTTGTTGGGACTCCCTGAAATCCATTGCTGCCTCTGCCAAAACACTCACCACTCTTTGTATTTTACCCTTTATTTACTACAGGGAAACTTAATGATTTGAATTTTGTAAATTTCTGGGGTGCCTTATGGCTCAGTCAGTTGAGCATCAGCAGGCACAGAGCCTGCTTGGGATTCTCTCTCTCTCCCTCTCTCTCTGCTGCTCCCCTGCTCACTTGTTCTCTCTTTTTCTCTCTCTCTCTCAAAATAAATTAATAAAACATTTATTTTTATTATTTATTTATTTTCCAAATTTCCTATTTTAATTTTCCTGGAAGTTAGAGTCTCCTTTAACCATCACTGTGTTGCTTGGAATGGCTACTAGTTAACACAGTAATTTGCTACTTTATTTTATAGAAGAAAGGATATTAAAATCATTAGGTTTGGAAGCATTCACCAAGTTATAAATAATTCATAACTATCATGAATATCCTTTGTTTAACAAAATAAAATAAAAATTATAAAAAGGACATATGAAAAGTCCAGTCTTCATAGTTTCACTATATATATATATTTTAAATGTGTGTATAATGTACATATATAATTGCCTCTTTCTAAATTAAAGATATATGCATATACTTATATTAAAGTAACATAGGTGTCTAAAAATACAATAACGGTCTCCAAATTGCTTTTATTTCTGGATTTTAATGCACCTGTCACTTAATAAGAGACAATTGTGGTATGTATTACAGCATAAATTAAATGTCATTGAAAAATTTCTAATATCCTCCCTGAGTCATCATGAACTCAATCCTTATGCATTGACTGTGTTAGATCTCAAGAGGGTATTCCACCTGCATTCTAATAATTTTAGCTAACATAATTTATTGCCCAAGACTGTTAGTTTTATCTTCATAGTAGAGATTAATTGACATCAAATTTAAACTCCCATTGCTAGGGCTATTTTACTCAGAATTGCTGAGGATGTTCTGGCTCAGGTCTCATATGCCAAACTTGTAACCCTGGCCAAACTATAAAAGTGAGACATGGGTAAGAACTAAAGCCTTAAAATCTATTTAAACATTTGCAGATGGATTTTTTACAATGATCTCTTGAATGGATATGAATATGTTCTTACTATTATCTGTCCATATTTTGTATGGCTAGAAGATTTTCTCATCAAAAGACAACTACATAAATGGTATAAAAATAAATTGAAAACCAAAGTTTTCTAGATTTGTGTCCTCAACTTCTATTATACTAACTTATTAAGCCAGAGAATTGCCCGTTGATAACTGTGATCAATAAGCCTTGTAAGACACTGCTCACCACACAGAAATGAATTGTCCTTATCATTGTAGGTCTTCAGTGAAAATTAAAACAGCAAATGATTCCAGAAAATCAAATTTGCAAATTTATTTGGAGATTTATTATAAATTATTAAAACAATGGATGTAATTTTTCATTAGGGATGTAGACAGTTTGTCCCATATTTAAGTACAAACACCCCTGCATGCCACCAGCTCTTAGGCTACTGTTGTACGTTACTGGAATGACTCATATCAGGAACTCTCATCTACTAACCAGTAATTAACTTAAAAACAAAGATCTTTGGGTTCACATTTCATAATTATAAAAATATGATACAATTACATGATGTCTTCATTGCTTACCAGCTTAATACAAAAATAACTCAAAGATATGACAGGTTTGATTCCAGACTGCTACATTAAAGTGAGTCAAATAAATTGTTTTGGTTTCCCAGTGAATATAAAAATTATGTTTCCATGATACAATAGTCTGTTTAGTGTGCAATAGCGTATGTCTAAAAAGACCCGGTGTACATACCTTAATTTAAAACTATTTTATTACTAAAAAATGTTAACCATCACCTGAACTTTCAGGAGGTTGGAATCTTTTTTCCTGATGGAGGGTTCTGCCTTGATGTTTATGTATGCTGACTGATTAGGGTGGTAGTTGCTGAAGGTTGGAGTAGCTGTGGCAATTTCTTAAAATAAAGCAATGAAGTTCACCACATTGATTGATTCTTCCTTTCATGAATAATTTCTTTGTAGCATGTGATGCTGTTTGATAGCATTTTACCCAGAGTAGAACTTCTTTTAAGATTGAAGTCAATCCTCTCATACTATGTCATTCTGAAACCCTCTTTAAACCCTGCTTTATCAACTGAGTTTATGTAATATCTTTAATCCTTTGTTGTCATTCCAATGACCTTCCCAGCATCTTCACCGATAGTAGATCCCATCTCAAGAAATCACTTTCTTTGATTATCCATAAAAAGCAACTCCGTCATCCATTAAAGTTTTATCATGCAATTCAGTCACGTCTTCAGGTGCCGCTTCTAATTCTAGTTCTCTTGCTATTTCCACCACATCTGCACTTACTTCCTCCACTGACGTCTTGAAACTTCATTTGTATAAAATGCAATATCTGTGAAGAGCAATAAAATGAGGTATGACTGTACTGAAGATCTCTCAAATTCTCTGGGAACAGATGGCATCATGAAGGAGACAACTTTCCCCAAAACTTCAGATTAAGCAGCAGACTTCCATATATAGACAGCTTCCACCCAAGATTCCCAGACAAAGACACTTCAATGCCAGGAGCCACTATCTATCACGCAATTTCTCTGTGTCTATCTCCTCCTTTTTATAGGCGTGTTTAATTTTTTACAGTTTTGATTTCTAGATTATTAGTTTTCAATGATATAAACTATCAGTTTGTTTTACCTTAAATTCTGTGATTTGATTTTCAAAGTCTAATCCTTGGTATTTTGTCATCTGACAAATTGGAAAAAGATTAAAACAAAATATAATTAAGCTCAGAAAACCGATGACTTTATCAAAATCTGGGTCATCTGGTTAACAAATTCAAATGAAGGATGGAGTCGGTATTGTTTGTTAGGAACACATAATATAGGTGGGTGGCTAAGAGAAGTGTTGTAGAGTCTTTTAGCAAATCAACTTCTTGCTATCCTTGACATCTTAGTCTTCTCTTGCATTCTGTTCTACTTCTACACAACAGCTAACCCAAAATATGATTGAAGTCAACACACACACATACACACAATTGAAATCACATACAAAAATGATCTCATTCAAAACTCAATTGTTCCTAAGCTTACAGGCCTAATCAGTTTTTTAAACTTATAAATATTGCATAGCAAAAATTTGGACTCTGGTTTTTGTTTAAGCATGTTGTCCCTGAACTCAATGCTGGATGAAAAGAAAGACTGAGAAAGACCCTGAAGGACTAAAAATTTCCCATTGAGCCTTGGAGGACTTATACCGGCTTAGTCAGTTCTATCTCCTATCACAAAAATACCATGGACTGGGTGGGTTAACTAATAGAAATTGATTTCTCACAGTTCTGGCAGTTGAGAAGTCCAGGATCAAGGTGCTGACAGATCTGGTGTCTGATAGTAGCTCACCTCCTGGTTTGCAGATGCTTCTTTTTTTATTGTTTTCTTCACATAAAGATCAGAAGGAGAAGCAAGCTCTCTGGTGTCTCTTTTGTAAAGGCAGTAATGCCATAGTGGCCTCATGACCTCATTACCTCCCCAAAGTCCCATTCACCAAATATCACTATAGTGGAGATTAAGGTTTCAACATATGAATTTTGAGGGAGATGCAAATATCCAGTCCATGGAAGCCCTTAAGTGTTCATTTATACTTTTGTTAACCTCATATTGCCTGAGCCGTCTACAAAACTGAGACCCTAGTTTTGGTGTCTTTTATCTTGGCTTATGACAAAGACAATCTCAGTTTCCCCATGTCTTCTGAGAAATTCACCAGCAAACCATTTTAGAACCAGGTATACTCTGACCAAATTTCCCCCATCTGTGCTACAAAATCTTTAAATTCTTTGCTTTCTGCAAGCCATTTGTTCTCAGGTGTAATGATTTAATAAAGGTTTAGCTAGAGGCTTTTGATCTGTATGGGTTGTTTTTTTTTTTTTCCCTGTCCATGTGTATAATAATACATAAACTAAACTTTCATGGAAAATATTTTCAGGTTTTTTTCTTAATTTCTTATTTTTCTACTGAATGAGGCTACAGATTAATGCTACTATTTAGATAGTTTAAAATGCAATTTAAAATAGATGTGGGAAGGGGGTGCCTGTGTGGTGCAGTTGGTTAAACACTAGACTTCGGTTCAGGTCATGATCTCATGGTTGTGGGTTCAAGCTCTGCATTGGGCTCTGTGCTGACAGCTCAGAGCCTGGAGCCTGCTTCCAGTTTTGTGTCTCCCTCTCTCACCCCACCCCAGCTTGCACTCTGTCTCTCTCTCTCAAAAATAAACATTAAAAATATTTAAAGAAATACAATATATGTGGGCATTACATACCTTGAGTAATAGTGTTCAGGAAAAAAAAAAATTGTTAGCCTATCATGTCAGTCATTGTGTTGGAGATTTTTAAACAAAGTAAGTTTTGTTCAAAAATTACATTATTATGATTTGATTAACAGATGTATATAATAAAATCAAATATATTAAATAAATACTAATATGCAGATATGCTAATAAATCAGTTATGCTAAATTGATATGTTATCATTTTACATTCAGTACCATTTTAAAATATGCATTTTAAATGTGTTTGCAATAGAATCAAAATATTAAGAGATGGATAGTACATAAGTTTTTTTAAATGTTGACAAGATCTAGTGCTTATCCTAATTACACAACTCTGCAAAAATGTATTTTTTTTAATATTTTTATTTATTTTTAGGAGAGAGAGAGAGAGAGACAGCATGAGCAGGGGAGGGTCAGAGAGAGAGGGAGTCACAGACTCTGAAATAGGCTCCAGGCTCTGAGCTGGCAGTCAGCACAGAGCCCGACGCGGGGCTCGAACCCACGAACCGCGAGATCATGACCTAAGCGAAAGTCGGACGCTTAACCGACTAAGCCACCCAGGCGCCCCGCAAAAATGTATTTTTAAGGAGCAAAAGTCTGAACAACATAGATGTCAAAAGCTAACTATATCGGGGTGCCTGGATGGCTCAGTTGGTTAAGTGTCTGACATCAGCTCAGGTCATGATCTTGAGTTCTCAAGTTTGAGCCCCACATCAGGCTCTGTGCTGACAGCTCAGAGCCTGAAGCCTGCTTGGGATTCTGTCTTCCTCTCTCTCTCTGTCCCTCCCCCAGTGTCTCTCTCTCTCTCTCTCTCTCAAAAATAAATAAACTTTCAAAAAAGCTAACTGTATCAACTTCACAATGGGCTTCTTACTAGAAGAAAAAAATCTCATTGATGGTTAGTATATATTATTACTAGTTTGACATCCTCATCAACAGCAACAAAAAAATCATTTACAGTTCCAAATTCTCATTGTGCATCAAAGAATATCTTATAAGAGCATACCTAAAATGTCACGTTTGTATGTTTTATGTAAAAATAGTGATGTCACTTTTAGATGGTGTTAGTCAATTTGTCCCTTAGGAAAATATTAATATTCTAAAGTTATGTGATAGTCAATGCTTCCCTTAGGAAAATACAAATATTCTAACGTTATATGTAATAAAGTTAATTGTAATAAAACTGTTTCTACTTAGGAAAAACAAAGAACAACAAACAAACAAAAAAATCTTTTTTTTGGTAGTATCCTGAATAGGAATCAGTTATCTAAAATTTCTTATTTGCTTTGATGGAAATGTCACAACTTATAGTCAAAGAGCAAATCATCAAGTAAAAAACAAGAAGAAACACAAGTTTAGTGAATATTTCAGTAACCAGTCTCACTTTTTAAATTCTGGTCACAGTCTGTGATTGAAACAAACACAAAACATAACATGCACAGTCTTTGTACTGCATGTAGAATGTTGAATAATACTACCGATTTGATTAGGCTTTTCTTCATTTTTGTTGAAATTTATTTATTTTTTTTTTAGTTTCCAAGATGCTTTATGGTTTTCAGCTGAGGAAACTCCACGTTTCTATAGAAATAGAGAAGGAAGAAGAGAAAGTACACAACAGGGCAGAGGAGCATGAAAGTGCTCAGTCACTGCTTGCTTCCTTCTTCTGTTCCCAGAACTCTATTAGACTTAGCCCAACCCATATACTACTGTTAAGAAGACACCGAATTCTCATTGCCCTTTTTAGTGTGCATATAGAGCAGATAAAGTAACTATAACAGGTGTACACTACAGAAATGTGAATAATATAGGGTTGCGGCTTGAAAGAAGGCATACATTTCAGAATAAATTAAAATAACTATTTATTCCACATAGTAAAAGGCATCTAAAATCATTTGGTATCTTGTTTGTAATAAGAAGAATAAGAATAATAAAATCCTAGATGAAGTTGACCAAAAGTACTCTAACAGTTCCTATCTTAGACTTCGCCCTGGAATCTGTCCAGGTATATATTGAGATAGTGTCATAATAAGATCTACATTTTATGTATTTATTCTTTAGGAATTACATTATATTATAATCATTATTATCTGCTTATATTTTTGTAACGTATCTGGGTTACTATAATGTTTAAGGAAAGACAAAATATATAAGGAAAATAAAGCTGCTTAAGAGAAAAACAACCGTGAGTATGAAAAACAACAACAAAAAAACCCAGAATGTGTTATATAAGGTGATAAACCAAAGAATGATAGTTAATTACATCAGTGATGATTGCAGTTTAGAGCATAACCTAGTGTGCTTCTTAC
Organism: Hyaena hyaena; assembly: GCF_003009895.1. Classification (NCBI taxonomy): domain Eukaryota; kingdom Metazoa; phylum Chordata; class Mammalia; order Carnivora; family Hyaenidae; genus Hyaena; species Hyaena hyaena. The sequence goes on along the minus strand of NW_024081639.1, from coordinate 254,471 downwards.
TTCCATACCTGCCTTTTCTCTTCAATATGCCTTCTCATAGTCTCCCTAATTTTGTATTAGACCAGTAAAAATGACTAACTACCCAGAGGCAAAATCAAGTTTTTCCCACAGGTTGTTAGGCAGAATGGGAAGGTCTGTGGGTAATGCACAGCTCCTAAATTTTTTTATGGTATTTTAAAAGTATTTTGGGGGCATCTGGGTGGCTCAGTCACTTAAACATCTGATTTTGGCTCAGGTCATCATCTCACAGTTGTGGAGTTTGAGTCCGGTGTCGGGCTCTGTGCTGATAGCTCAGAGCCTGTAGCCTGTTTCATATTTTGTGTCTCCCTCTCTCTCTGCCCCTCCCCTGCTTGTGCTCTGCCTCTCTCTCTCAATCTCTCTCTCCCAAAAATAAATAAACATTGAAAAAGTACTTTTTAGAAATTAGAGAATGTTTAAAGTCATTTATGGAAATAAAATCATCCACATCTAGAACTTACATATTATTAAATAAGTCATTAATGATACACATTTTACTTGCAAACTGCAGTCCTCAAAATTTAATGATAAATCAATCTGATATTATTTACTCCATCTACAACGGTTGAATTTTAGGGTTGCCTGGGTGGCTCAGTCAGTTAAGCAGTTAAGGGTGTAATTCTTGATTTCGCCTCATATCATGATCTCACATTTGGGAGATCAAGCCCCATATCGGCTCTGTGCTGACAGTGAGGAAACTGCTTGGGATTTTCTCTCTCCCTATCTCTCTGACTCTCTCACTCTCTCTCTCTCTCTCTCTCAAAATAAATAAATAAACATTTTTAAAAATACATGAATAAAGCTTGAACTTTGTTGTAGTAATGTACTACAGAAGAATGAGAGAAGTAGTGATTCATTATGTATCAATAAGATGTATCTAGTAAGAATAACAAACATTTCCACAACACTTAACAAAACCCTAAGCACCTAATATGTTTACTTAAGCCTCTTAACTAGTCCTAATTTAAAGAAGAGAAAACAGGGCAGCGAAGTTCTATAATGTGCACAAGGAAACATCTATTAAGGTAGGAGTTTATTAGATTCAATCCTGGACCATCTAGTCAGGGTCTGTGCTCTTATCAGCAATGTTGTACAAAAAAGATATGAAGGGAAAAGTAAAAACAGAGAGAGAGAGAGAACTGGGATGAGAGAAAAGAGAGAACAGGACACAGGTAATGATAGATAATTTATAGATAGATGACAGATGAGAGAGAGAGAGAATAGACCAATGGTAGGGAGGTTTCTTGGCTTGCTCTCTTGTGCTGACAGAGACAGGAACAGTTAATCTACATGAGAATAGTGATGACCTATCCCTCTTCAGTAGCCTTCCTGCCTGTCTATTCAGAAACAGTCTGGAAACATCTCAAGTACAGCATCAGTGAAGCAGTGCCCAGCCTCTCCGCTACACATATCACAGGTGGTAAATCAACTGCCCTCATTGTTGATACAAATAATTTTAACATCTTTATTTTTCCTCTGATGAATGAACAGAGGGCTCTGGCCTCTTTCTGAATGATTGTAACTACATAAAAGAGCCATGGTTTTGGGTTATTTTACCATAGAAAGCATCTTTCGCCATGGGTCACAGCAGGTTTTATTTCAAGGAGATTAATCCTCCTGAAGGAGAAAGATAAATTTGTGGTATATTACTGCCGAGTAGCTCTCACGGATGTGCAGAATTAACTGATAATGATGCTTACCAATGCTATTGAAGACAAGGAATATTCAGTCTAGAGCTGCATTCATCATCCAGAGGACAACAAGAGGCCGTTCAAGGATTCCAGGCATACTTCTTTTCCTATTTCTGTGCACCGTGAGCTATGGACTAAGGGAGAAAACTTGACATATCCTTAACCAGGGAAGAGAAGCAGAGCACATATTTATGTATTTCCACTTGCTAATATTATCTCAGTTGTTTCAGATCAAACATCAGGTTAGGACACCGGATCAGCAGTGGCTTGTCTAATTCCATATGCCAGAATATAGTTGGTTTTTTTTTCTGGTATATTCTTCTAAAAAGATAGAATTAGATGGGGAAAGAAAACATTCCTTTTATCTCACATCAGATTATATTGGTTATAGTCTTTTAATTATTTTAATCTCTAAAAACTTGAGTTGAGTACTTTTGCATTCCCTTCTCATCTGAGTTAACAAGCACTTAGACATGTAATATATCAAAATGCTAATATATAATTCTCTCTATATTCCTCTAAAACTTTGTGTAGTTTACAACAACATATTTTATTTGAATAATTTTTTAAACCACTGTTTTTCTATTAAAAATTTCCTCTTAAATGTTGATAGTCGTTCTGATCTCACCCAAGCTGTTTCAAGTCCTGCTATAGATTTGGTGTCTGAAATACAATACATTACACAATAGATGGAATAACAGACACTTGCGCCCAGGGTATTTTATTCTTATTTTATTTTATTTTGTTTTTCTAAATGCTTATTTATATATTTTGAGAGAGAGAGGGCTTGCATGCACACAAATTGGGAAGAGACAGAGAGAGAGAAAGAGGGGGAGAGAGAGAGAAAGAGAAGAGAAAATCCCAAACAGGCTCCAGGCTCCACATTGGGGTCTATCTCACGACTGTGAGATCATGACCTCACCCAAAATGAAGAGTCAGATGCTTAACCGACTGTCCCATGAGCCCCCACCGCACCCCACCCTCCGAGTCTTAAAAATATTTATCTGGGCCATTTTCAAAGAAATCTATTTTCAATTCTCTCTGTTTTTCTGAGTTCATCCTTTTCTGATTTTCCCCATTTTTTTTTCTTTTTCTCATGAATGTTTCAGCTCTCTTTCCTCTGGAGGCATTGTAAAAGTCTTGCTCTCTCTTATTTATTGTCTAAAATTAAATTATGATTCCTTTTTAAGCCCATTCATTTTAGATGAGACAGGTTAGTCACATAAGGTGTTAAGATAGGAGACAACTTTCAGCAACTATAGAAACAAGGAGGCTGACAGTCCTCTCGAGTTACAACAAGCAACGACTTACGTGACCAGTAATTTCTATGTGAGCTTAATGCCAATGAAGTAAACAATGTCTTCTAAAGTTAAAAACAATAATACAACTGAAAAAAAACCCAATAATCTATAATCACCTATGCCAAAGCTTGATGTAACTATTGGAAGATTCTTGAATCCTGATGGCTGATAGTTCCCAGTCAATCAAATTCTGAGAGTGAATATTCCATGGTTTAATGATGCTTACAGTGAATGGGTGATTTATTTTCTTTTATAAACTTTATACATTTTAATCTGCAACCTAACACATTGGTGTTTGTGAAAACCTAAAGTGAAATGGAGAGGAAATCAACTACATAAACAGAAATCAGCATTTCATTGAAAAAAAGATATATCCTGACCGACACCAAGTTATTAGTCCATCTAGAAAATTTTGTATCAGTACAAATAAAATCACATTTTATCCTACTTTACTGTCACAACATTTGTAATCCAAGGTATATTCTTTTCTCTCTACCATCTAGTTACAATTTTAAGGTACATATTACAATTCTGATATTTCTGTTGTCTTTTACTGAGCATAATTGTTTAATGAAATAGATACAAATAGAATGCTGAAAATTATGTATCTATGTCTATATATACATATATGTGTTATTTTATATTTTATATATGTTAATGCAAACATTAAAATAACTATAATTTGATAAAATTGTATACCTTTTTCATTAATCTACAAGTCCCACTCATCATATTTTGATACGATATTATACACAGACTTGATGAAAAATATTGTATTCTAACTAACCTTGAATTCTGTTTCAGAGTCCCAGCTCTCCGCTCTGGAAAACATCATTAAGGTTTCAGGGTAGTCAGAAGTTAACATTCTTTCTAGAATGATTTCTTTAGCAGTTTTTAGCTCTTCCCATTCATCCTTTCTTCATTATTAAACTCTTATGTGCTCTAGATGCTTATATCAACTATATGGAAGATGTAATCATTTTCATCAAGGGATGCTTAATTTATTAAGGGATTTATTAAACTTGAAGGGGAAGTTTCCTTATGTTGCAATATTTATTATAACAGAAATTTGCACTTGGTGCTATAACCTCACAGAAAAGAAAAACTGATACTAAGATGTGGAAAAAGCTACCTGTTTTTCAGCTATCCTGAAACACTGAAACAGTTAGCTTAACCAAAAAAGCAAGTATAGTAATATTTTCGTTAAAAGAAACACCATGAGAAAACACACAGAGGAATGAAAAAAATCAGAGCCAATTGCTAATAATTTGTTGACTATAATACATGAAGTATTGATCATGGTGGGGTGGGATGGGGTAGAGTGAGTACTAAGACATGAATCTGTAGAAATGTACAGTGAACAGGTTGTGAAGAGCCTCTGCTAATGAGCTACAAACATTCTTTGGAAGACAATGAATTGCTCAGGGAGGCAATGAAGAGAGGATAAACTAGGAAGAAACTTGAAGAGATGTACATTTGGCAAAGAGCAGCACAGCACTGCAGATGATACATTCTAGACAGTTATAAAACATAAGTCAAGGACTCTCCTGCCTCTGCTTCTCCTTCAATCTACTTTGTATATTTTACCACCAAACTGAAGGACTTGTCTATTCTCACAATCTATAATTTCTCTCTTCCTATTTTTTTTCTGAAATCCATTTACTCAATTGTCATCTAAATTTACAGATGCATTTGATAGATTTAATTGCTTTCATTTTCTTTAAAACTTTCTTCACTTGGCTACTGGGAACCAATACTTTCTTGTTATTTCTGCTACATTGCTGCTTCCTTCTTTTCCTTATTTGCTGCTATATCCTCACTTCCCAGACCTCTGATGGTAGAGTTTCTCATGAGTCAGTTAACTAATTTCTTTCTTCCAACTGAGTCCACTTCTTTAGTATTTTATGCTGTCTCAGGGCCTTGTCATTTATAACTAATGACCCATGAATCTAAATCTTCAATTTAGTCTTCTCTCCTCAACTCAGGCTTCTAGCTTTTTTATTGAACTGCCTCCTCCACGTTTCACAGTATTTCAGAATTTTATGTTTGAAAACAAAATTCCAAGATCCCTCTCCAAATGATCTCTACCTACAATCTTCCCAATCTCACTTAGTGGACCTTACTTGGTGGGCCTGCCGCCTGTCCTGTTACTCAGGAAAAATATAGGGAATATATTTAGGAATTCCCTGTGCTTGCACCGATGGGTTAACAAGGCATAAAGAAATAGAAAGCCACAGGGTGACGGCATCCAAGATTAGGTAAACAAGATTAGGTAAACAGGGCAAAGGCTCCCAGTATAGACAAACATATAGGAATAGGAAATCTCAGGAGGAAAACATCCAAGATTAAGTAAACTACATTAGGTATTTAGCTCATGGAAGGGCCCCCCAATTTAGTACAATAGCCAAAAGCTGCTTTCATAAGAAGGAAGGACCAAAACAGAAAAACAGGATTCGAGACTGCAGCAGGGCTAAATTGCCCAGAGCTGGGCTAATTAGCAAAAGAAAGGTGCCTTGTCATCCCTGAGGTAGCTAACTCCTTCTGTTGTATCCCCTAGGCTAGCTAAAATAAAGAGACCAACCAGGGCACCTCATGCCTGCAGTAAACAACCATCTGCCCAGCACCAGGGTTTTGTTTCGTTTTGACCCAAACCCCTGGTCCCCTATATCTTCAAAACTCCCTTTCCAGCACACCCATGAATTAATGTTCACCGTTTCATTGTCTCTTTATGTACATCCATCATGCTTGTAAGCCTTCTGGTTCTAATAAAAATGGAGCAAGGACCCTTACTCGGGCTCTTGTTTCCTCCCAGACATTAGCTTCTCTTACATCTCAATCCTGCAGCCACTCTCTTGCTGGACAAGAGAGAACTCCAGACCTAAAGTCCATGACAGAAAAATATCTCTTGATTCACAATTGATCCTAGCATTCTAGAATATAAGCTCCAAGACATAAGTAACTGTGCCCCTTTTATTCACTGATTTATCTCCATGGCTTAGAAAAAAGCTTACTGTGTTGTAGGTACTCAAAAACTGTTGAATTGAAATGAAGATATACCTTAAAGTTTACATCTAATTAGTCAGGAAATAAGAACAGATTTATTTATTTTTTAAAAGACAAAATTGAAGCACTCGTTATTATCCTCATGGATACCACTGTGTCCAAGTTACCATTATCCTGTGGCAAGATTATTGCTATAGCCTATTGTCTCTTTTCTTTTCCTCTATAGTTTATTCACAAATCTGTAAAATCAGCTAAAACTGATTAAAACACACATGCTAACATTTCTACTCAAACCTCTCCTAAAACTTAAATATTTAAACCAACCAATCTGTCTCTTTATAACCTTTCTGAGTTCATCTATTACTTTTGGTTTTCTCTTATCCAGGCTCATGTATTCCTCACTCTTTCTCAAACTTCAAGTATACTTCTGCTTCTGGGCCTTTGCACTGATTGTTTGCTGTGTCTGGAATGATTTCCCTTTAGATATCTGTAGGATGTATCCTCTCATTACCTTATGTCTTTACTCAAATATTATTAATGAGGACTTCCTTTATCAGGTTATTCAAACGACAACCCCTCTCCAATCTCTGACACAACTTCCTTGCTTTATATTTTTCTTTGCTACTTTATTTATCTGAGCATCTATTTTAATTTGCCTATTTATTTATTGTCTCTCTTTCCCAGTAGAATGTAAGCTTCATGAGATTAAGATATTTTCTTTTGTCTAATGATAAATCATCAGTGCGATGAATGATACCCAGTACATAGCAGGACATTGCTATGTCCTTAAACCTCACTTTCTTCCCAAGGTTGCCCTGAGAGTCATAACTGGATCATATTATAACAGATCTCCCTGCTTCCATCTTTAGATCTCTAGTCAATTGCCTATAAATTACATCTTTTTTTTTCTTTTTTAAATGTTTATTTTATTATTTTGAGAGAGGGAGAGCACTTGAGGTCACGTTGGGGAGAGGCAGAGATAAAAGGAGAGAGAGAGAGAATATATCAAGCAAGCTTCATACTCAGTGTGGAGCTCCATCCTACAACCATGAGATCATGATCTAAGCCAAAATCAATTTCCCATAGTGATTTCTACAGGGCTGTTTCCATTGCTCTTCTGTCTGACCATATGGCCAAGCCATTGGCCACCTGCCATGAGCTGTAAAAACCAAGACATCATATCAATGAGCATGCAAGTTAGCCCACCTTCTTTGATTAGAATGGTGGCTTTCCAAACAGCCTATTGTCTATTTACCTTGGAACTGCCATGCACAAAACAAGCAGCTCTTGGGGCGCCCGGGTGGCGTAGTTGGTTAAGCGTCCGACTTTCGCTCGGGTCTTGATCTCGCGGTTCGTGGGTTCGAGCCCCGCGTCGGGCTCTGTGCTGACTGCCAGCTCAGAGCCTGGAGCCTGTTTCAGTCTGTGACTCCCTCTCTCTCTGACCCTCCCCTACTCATGCTGTCTCTCTCTCTCTCTCCTAGAAATAAATAAAACATTAAAAAAAATTAAAAAAAAAAAAAAACAAGCAGCTCTTTGTTAGTCAGTTGAGTGCTGTTTGTAGATAACAGTTCAAGTGATGATAGAATCTGGCAGCTCCTCACACAGTTCCAAGTCAGTCCAAGGGGAAAAGAGGCTCTCTACCTGGAAGTATCTCCTCCTTATATCCTGTAGGTAGCATGATCTTTTATAAACCATTTTCATTTTATTGTAGAACTATTCTTGGCATTACCTTCCCTGTTAGAATACTTTTCTAATATCATCTAAGTCTTCATACATGTTTCTGGTCTCAAGATTGTTTAACGTCCTGGCCATAGGGTGAGTTTCAATTAGTGTCTGATAGAAAGCTAGTAATTGACTCTCAAATGGAAAATCTCTGGTTCAAAGTTCTGGCTGTTGTCTTTGAATGTGCTCTCAGGTTTTTTCCAATAAGCACCAGTCTATCCTCTACATGCAGGTATCAAACAGAGAATTTGTCCCTGCCAGCTTTCTTGCTTCTATTTTACCCTGTAGCATCTCAGGAAACCTTATTTTTTCTCAGACAGTATATCCAATTAATATTGCTTGAAGGGCAGATGTATATGCATTCTGTTTAACAGGAATTGTTTCCCCATCAAATGCAATGTACATCTCTAAATATACCCAGTAGAAGAGACACAGCCACCTCAAATATATCAACTTTTGTCCCAGCTTTCACCTTAATTTTGTTTTTCTTGTGCATTGAAAGTCAATTGAGAGATGGAATATTACTATCAAAACTTTCACATCATTGGTACATGACTTTGGGAACTGTTTATATGGAAACTATAATTTGTATCTTCGACAGGATTCATGAATGTAATTTGTTAGGAGATGAGAGGATGAAAGTTAAACATCTGTAAAACAAGATGAAATGGGAAAAAGTATGCAAAGTGTGATCTGCTTGTAACATATTTTCATTTGTTTCAGTTTGCTTGGCTTTCCATCCGTAAAGTGAATTAGATTTTGATCTCCTATAAATCTCCATAAATTCAGAACTGTGTGAATTTAGTTACAAAGTTTTTAGAGTCAATATAGGTCAATATATGTCTCATAAATAACTACTTGGATTAAGATGAATTCTTTGGAATCATATTGTTCTAATTTAAACAGAAATGTAATTTAACTTATTTTCTTGCATCTCATATGGTGTTAACTAGATCTGAGATTTATAATTTGGGTTGCTTTACCTAAAAAGTCAAAATAAAAAAGAAAGAGAGAGAAAGAATATCAACAAAGGAAAACAGAGGGGAAAAAATGTCAGACGTTGTCATTGTGGCATTAGTAGGAAATAAAGATGAATGGTTATTTGACACCCTGGCTGTTTGGATAACATTGAACCTAATGTTTCTCTAATAAAATCATATACATTCAAATTCTTAGTTCCTCTCTCAGCTGCCTTTTCTGTACCTGGAGTCTCCCTATATTATTCTGTAAAGATTTGACATAAGATCTAAAGATTTTTTAAGAGATTAGATAAGAACAATTCACATTTTTTTCTACTTCTAAGTGTGAAAAAAATTGAAATGGTGAAAGAAAATAAAAGAATGGTCCCTTGTTGTTATTCTTTTTCTTTAATTTCTAAACAATATTTTTAATAACTTGTCTTTCTCTAATTTACATAGGAAGTAAAGTAAAAGCTGTAGTGAAATTTCTCTCAAATGATAATTGTAAAAATAAAATCAATACACTATGCAAAAAGCAAACAAAAGAAACTACATTATTTTATCCCCTTAACTTATAAACTTGTCCTTTCTTGACTGTAAAATATCATACTAATTTCCTTATCGTATAATATACTGATCAATTTTATACACCAATATATATTAAAGATGTTCTATGACACCATTCATGGTCATCCAGAATGATTCTATGTCCTTCTTGTCTTTAAAAAATATTTTTTAATGTTTATTTTTTCTTGAGAGAGAGAAAGCGTGAGTTGGGGGAGCAGAAAGAGAGGGAGACACAGAATCCAAAGCAGGCTCCAGGCTCTGAGCTGTCAGCACAGAGCCCGACACGGGGCTAGAACTCATGAACCACAATATCATGACCTGAGCTGAATCCAGATGCCTAATCAGCTGAGCCACCCAGGCACCCCATATGTGCTTCTTGTCTGTAGAACAAGATGTAGCCTCTCTTACAGCATAAACTGTGTGAGTGGACTTAGCAGGTCAGCCTAAATGAGGTGAGGCTCTCTTATTCCTGTTGACACACCAAAACTCAGGGAGTCACAACAGGATGATCATTCTGCTTTATTGCTTTAAATCAGTTGACAGCTTCTGCTTCTTGTGTGGCAGAAGAAGGTACTGAATATCTCTTTGAGGCCCTCAAATTGCCATTAGCATACATAGTATTTATTCTCTGCTGGATGTAAAACTAATTGAAAACAACATGGTCATATGAAGGCTGATTCATCAAGAATTATTTAAATTAGACTGTTAATGCCATGATGTTTTATCTATGGCACTCACATGGGTCATCTTGTACTGCCCAACCCATTATTAACTAACAATTTATATTTGTTTCCAGGCAATTTCCCCTTAGATAAAAGGGTGCCCATGACTCAATATATGATTACACAAAAAGATCTAATTTGACTTGGGGTTCTTATTTACTTCATGTGCCTATATATTTTAAAAATATTAAATATTAAAATATTAATTGAGTTAAAGAAAAGGATGGCTGCCTAGCTCACAGATCTCCAAAGAGGTGGAGAACATTCTCCTTCTATTTACAATTTCAAAAGGGAAAAAATCCTGGATAGTAAATTCCAAGATGCAGTTTTATAGTATCCCTGGGGAAATGTGTTTACATTCTAATAAGTAAGGACCCAAGGATCTTCCTCCAGCCTTAGGAGAATAGATATTCACAATTCTATATAAGTGGAGACATTTGTATTTCTACATCCCTTTCCTAATGGGTTATCCTTCCAAACATGCAGGTTGACAACATCTGGCTCTCATCGTATCACCTGTGGAGTGTTATCGTGGGGGACCAAACCCAACAAGTTACTTTGGTTTTTCTGTTTGTTTGTTTGTTAAATTTTTTAATAGTTTATTTATTTTTGAGACAGAGAGAGACAGAATATGAGCGGGGGAGGGGCAGAGAGAGAGGGAGGCATAGGATCTGAAACAGGCTCCAGGTTCTGAGCTGCCAGTGCAGAACCCGATTCAGGGCTCTAACCCACTGAACCAGGAGATCATGACCTGAGTTGAAGTCCGACGCTTAACCCACTGAGCCACCCAGGTGCCCCTCAACAAGTTACTTTGGTGTTTTAGTTCTGATCTCTGAGAGACATGCCTCATGTTTCTGCTAGCTTGCTTGCTAGCTCTCTCTCTTTTTCTCTCTCTCTCCCCTTGTGTGTTGTTGTTGTTTTTGTTGTTGCTGGTGTGTGTGTGTGTGTGTGTGTGTGTGTGTGTGTGTGTGTGTTGGGTAAAGTATTCAGTATTTCTGATTTAATAGGTTATAGATTCCCATGTGTAGAGCCTGTAGTATCCCTTACTGGGCAGCAGAGTTGACTGAGGCTGTGACATCTATATTGAGGAAAAACAGCCCTAAAGCTAGAATTGTCAAAAAAGTAAATCCTGAAGGATCCATATTCTGCAGGTCTATCTGTTTAGGGTTATTTCTCTTAGAACTTTAAGTGGAAGAAAGAAATCTAAATATGTGCATACTTTTGTCTTTGATACAATAATATTATTAATTGTGTCACTTTCCTTAGCTTCAGTTTCCTTATTTCTTGGAAGTTTATGCATAATACTTGTCTGATTTCATGCACAAGACCATTATTAAAACTAAATTACAATATAATAGAAATGTTTTGTGCTCTTTGATGTGTTATGCCAACAAGTTATTTAAGATAAGTTTACCTTTATATTCTCTAGCTTTTTCATGTTCTGTGTTCAAAAAGCTTTGAAGAGTAAATATTTAATTTGGGAAATGCTGTATATTTTCCCCCTTGCTTGAAAATTTACCACATTGTATAATTCAGAGAACTCCACAAAATTTAATATATATTTTCTTCTACTTGGAGTTTTACCAAATTATTTGACCATAGAAAACTGTTTTCCTTAACAGCTTTACACGACACACATATCTTAGTGAACAACAGAAAAGCATCAAGAGCCTTCAGTAAGGCTTCTTTTGACTCCTCAAGGAATAACATATATCAGTGGCTCCCAGTCCCTGTTATCTATGAACTAGCAGAAACATCCTCCTTTTGAAGGACCATGTTCATCTCCATAGCCTTCTTTCCTCCTCTGTGGATGGAACTGTTCTTTTTCATTCTCATGTGATTTCTTCTGTCAGCTTGACAGAGGAGATATGAGTACCGTGTGAGCAGGACTGGAAGGTCTGCAGAAAGCCAAGTGGTTGGGAAAGAATTTCCTGAAAGCCAGCAGATTTTACAATCTTCATTATGTTACATTATTTCTTATTTTTTGAAAGTTACAATTTCATGTAAAAGAAACAAAAGGATGTTGACTTTGACCATTCACAATTCTGCTATAATTTCAGGTGTTCATAATGAAAAGAAAAGAAAAATGTAACTTCAATGCCACTTTTATTTCTGTTCTCTGTGCCTTGTTATTTGGCACCAGGAGATGTGTACTGATGCCAAGCTGTTAAATTTTTGACATTGCCAGGTCTCTTGGACTGGTGCTATGTGTCCTTAGACTGAGGCTATTACAACTCTTCACTACTTTTCTCCATCTCTTCTTTTCTATGCTTAGCTCCCTAAGGGCTGTTCAATCAAGACTCAATAAAAGTTGTTGAACTGTTCAGCTTTTTATTGAGAGTCTTGACGCTACAGCCCCACAGGAGCCCTCTGAAAAGAGGATTAGCCTCGTTTACCATAAAGAGGCAAAGAGAATGCCAAGGACAAGTAAAGGCATAAAACCAGACTGCGATGTACTGTAATTGACCAACTTAGCAGTAGAAAAGAGGAAGGTGGGCAAGATACTAACATGAGAGGAAAGCTGATACTCTAAAAAGACAAAGTGTTTATAAAATAAAACTTTAATTTATAAGTTGCATTTACCCATTTTTCTATACACAGATACAAATGGTACCTATTAAGTAGAATATTTTTCTTCTACTAAAAAGTTCAGTGTGCCTTGATACAGAGGAATTTATTTAAGTGTCATAGCATACATAAAGCCCCTCTACTGAGAAAGGTCATGTTTTGATATTTTTCATTATAGAACCATCCAACTACAACCTATAAGCAGTATCTAAGAACTTTTGCTTTGCTATCCTTCTATATGAAAAAAAATTGATAATTTATTTAAAAAAAATTTTTGTAGAAAAATTTTAAACATATATCAGTTGGAATAACTTTATATTTGGGGAGGAGAGATAAAGAAATGCCACATCATAATCAAAGAACCAAATGAGAAAAATGAAAAATGTCTATTGTCCTCTGAACTTCTCATTCACATATTCACTTGACTTGATCAGGCATTCTATTTGGAACTAAGTATATAGATATGAATATAACCTGAACCCTGACCTTAAGACCTATATTTTCATCATTTGAATGTACTACAGAATGATGTATAGACAGATACCGGAAAATTATTGAGTGGATTTGTGTCAGTAGATATTAAAATATGATGAAACAAAGTGGTCATTTGGTTTTTAATAAATCAGCATGTATTACTAGGCTATTGTTTTGGTAAATAAACTCTAAATTATTTGGAATATTATAAACCTTTCTAGTTGTGCTAGTTCCTATTGAAAATGAAGAATTATAGGTGCCCCTGAGTGGCTTAGTCCATTAAGTATCCAATTCTTGGTTTCAGCTCAGGTCATGATCTCAGGTTTCATGAGTTTGAGTCCTGCATAGGTCTCCATGCTAATTGTGCAGAACCTGTTTGGGATCTTTCTCTCTCCCTCTATCTGCCCCTCCACCCCCATCTCAAAATAAATTAATAAACTTTAAAAAGTTTAAAAGAAGAAAATGAACAATTACAAAGCATTTCACAGAATGAGTGTGTCCATGTTGCAAAGAGTTTATATAAAACTTAGTATGTAAGTACTTCTTGTCTAAAACTCAAAAATCAACAATGTCTGAAACAATGTGTTAGATAAAATAATTACTATATTTGATTATTGTGTTACTACTAAGTCCCTTGTATGAAAAGAAGGTGCTGTTCATTCACTAAAACTGTCGATCTATCGGTATTCCTTGCTCACTTTTTCTCACAATAGATTCTGAAACAGAAAGGAATGCACTGATCATCATTACCAACCTTTCTAGACTGATATTTCTCAACTCTGGTAGTGACCATGAGAATATCTAAAAACCAGGTGAGTCAAATGTGGAGTCAAGCTTAAGATGCACCCTTCTAACTCTAATTAAGAAACAAAGAAACAAGCAAAAACCTAGAACCCAAGAGCATGCTTAATAGTTTAAGTTTCTAGGGCTCTGGTTTTTTGAGTAGCAGCCACAAATAACTTGCGACACTGTAGAAAATATATTTAGATGACAATTTATTTGTGCATCATAAAAATGTTCACAAGTAATTAAAAGTTAGTAAATAAACATTATTAATTAATATATAGCTCATAATAAAATAGAAACATGATACTTTTAATATAGATATAAATCAACATATTACCTTTTAATTTTACTTTGAGGTAGTTTCAAATTTATAGTAAAGTAGTAAGTATAATAACAGAGTCATCTTTTTTCTAAAACTTTTGAGAATAAGTTACTGACATGATGCCTATCATCCTAAAGTCTTCAGTGAATATCTCTTTCTGTCTTACAAAACAAAACAAAACAAAATGAAAAGATGAAAAAAACAAAAGTCTTGTCTCTTGGGTAAACAAATATATAAACACAAAGAGCAGGACATTAAAATTGATATATTATGATATTCTAATTCCTCCTCACCATTTATAATTCACCAACTATTTTAATAATGTGCTTTATAACACAATTATTCAATTCAGGGTAATGTGTCACATTCAGTTATTAATCTCTCATTTCCTCCAATCTGGAACAACTCCACAGTCTTGCACTGACATTAATGACCTTGAAACTTCTGAAGGTTACCAGCAGTTATTTTGAAGAATGGGCCTCTATTTGGGTTTGTTTGATGTTTCCTTATGATTCAATTCTGGTAATGCATCTTTGGCAAAATATCATAAAAGTGAGAAGTAATGATGTATTCTCATTGCATCCGTTACATGGCAGGCACGCAATTTAAATTCTCTCATTACTTATAATGCTGACATTGATCTCTTGACTAAGGAGGTGTCTGATGACTTGGCTGTTCAGTTACTATTTTTCCTTTTGTAATCAATAAGTATTTTGTGGGGAGATTATATAAATATTTCATTATTTGTCAAACCTTTGTCCATTAGATTTAGTATCTTCTGATTTGTTTTTCTTGGCTGAATTAATTATTACAGTAATGTCTTAGTTCTTTGTGATACCCATTAGCAGAGATATTAAATCATGGAGTTTGGAATATGTAAAAATAAATTAATGTTAAACTCTCTTAGTTGAATACTCTCACTTAGAAGGCATTTTGTCTTCTCCCAGTCTTGCACTCTGTACTCCATGGTATTACTGTACTGGTTGACTCTATTTGAGCATATTCAATCTTATCTGTTGCTAAATTTAAGTTAAGAATATGAGTTTCTAAGGAATGTGTGCTCAGGTCACTGCAAATTCACCCATTATAATTGAAATTCATCTGTGATGCTTTGATCAATTCATAATGACCCATCTACTCTCTACTCTTCCCTTCTCCAATCTGTCCATATTTCTGGTATGTGCTAAGAGACAATTCTCATTGGTTATTTTCACATTTCAGCATGCTCTGGACCTTCTGAGGAAATTGTAAATAGCAAGAAAAAAGATGCAGAATGTGTTCTCTAGTATTGTTATAGTTGTTATTATTAAACTTATTGCCTTAATTAAATTTTTGTCCATGGTTTCCTTGATTTAGGTTTATTAATGTGGATTAATTCTGGTCTGATCCTTGGAATGTGGTCTCTTTTATTTATTTATTTACTTACTTACTTACTTACTTACTTACTTATGTCCAAGTAACTTAATATATAGCCTAGCATTGATTTCAGGAGTAGAATTTAGTTATTCATCATATGCATATAACACCCAGTGCTCATCCCAACAAGTGAATTACTATCACCCATTTAGTCCATGCCCTCCACCCCACACCCCTCCAGCAACCCTCAGTTTGTTCTCTGTATTTAAGAGTCTCTTATGGTTTGCCTCCCTCTCTGTTTTAATCTTATTTTTCTTCTTTTTCCCTTGGTTCATCTGTTGTGTTTCTTAAATTCCCTATGTGGGCAAAATCATATATTTGTCCTTCTCTGTTTTATTTTGCTTAATGTAATACACTCTAGTTCCATCAACATTGTTGTGAAATGACAAGATTTCATTCTTTTTGATCACCAAGCAGTATTCCATTATATAGATATACCACATCTGCTTTATCCATTCATTAGTAGATGAACATTTGGACTCCTTCCATAATTTGGCTATTGTTGATAGCCCTGCTATAAACACTGACATGCATGTGCCCCTTCAAGTCATCCCCTTTGTTTCCTTTTTTAAAAAATTTAATTTATTGTCAAATTGCCTAACATACAGTGTGTAAATAAATACCTAGAAGTACAATTGCTGGGTTGTAGGGTAGTTCTATTTTTAATTTTTTGAGGAACCGCCATAGTGATTTCCAGAGTGGCTGCACCAATTTGCCTTCTCACCAATAGTGCAAGACAGTTCCCTTTCTCTGCATCCTGGCCAACATCTGTTGTTTTCTGAGTTGTTCATTTTCACCATTCTGACAGGCATGAGGTCATACTTCACTGTGGTTTTGATTTGTGTTTCTCTGATGACGAGTGATGTTGAACATTTTTTCATGTGTCTGACAGCCTTTTGGATGCCTTCTTTTGAAAAGTGTCTATTAATGTCTTCTTCCCATTTCTTCATTAAAGTCTTTATTTTTTTGATATTGAGTTTGATAAGTTGTTTATAAATTTTGGATACTAATCTTTTATCCAATATATCATTTGCAAGTATTTTCCTTCATCCTGTTGGTTGCCTTTCAGTTTCATTGATTGTTCCCTTTACTGTGTGGAAGCTTTTTATCTTGATGAGTTCCCAATAGTTCACTTTTGCTTTTTTTTTTAAATGTTTATTTATTTTTGAGACAGAGTGGGAGAGGAGCACAGAGAGAGGGAGAAGAGGTTCCAAAGAGTGCTCTGTGCTGAGAGCAGACAGCTTGATGCGGGGCTCAAACCCACTAACTGTGAGATCAAGACCTGAGCTGAAGTTGGACACTTAACTGACTGAGCCACCCAAGAATCCCCATTTTTGCTTTTGCTTCTCTTGCCTCCAGAGACATGTCTAATAAGAAGTTCTGCAGCCAGTATCAAAGATGTTGCTGCCTGTTTTCTACTCCAGAATGTTGATGGTTTCCTGTCTTACATTAGGTAAAAGGTGAAAGATTTATATGATCTAAAGAGAAACCAGAGTATATCCTGTCTTACATTTAGTACTTTTGGTCGCTTTTAAACTATAAATTTCTTTTGCAAGAGTCATTCTTTTTGATCTCATAGAGCCTAACATATAAAAATGCATCCTTATACTTTAAAAAAGTTATAAATGACAAAATAAATATAAAAATGAAAGATATTTTCTGTGTAAGACATTAGACAAAAATAATGAATGTTATGAAGACAAATCATGATCAAGAAGAGTTCAAAAATCCCTGGGGACAATCATGAAAACCAATTATAATCCCAAATATATGTAGGACAGGTAAATTAATAGGTATGGGGGAGTTTTCTACTTCATGAATTAGTACAAAAATGAAACCACACATTCAAGGTCACTCTGAGTGTTTCCTGCATCAAACAAACTACCATAAGCCTGAAGAATTTCACACACACACACACACACACACACACACCTCCTTTCTCTCTTCTCAGTCTGAGGAGGCCAGTAACCTTTACATGTTTTCGCTTTATGATCACTGTTCCTCACTATGAACCTCAGCTCTCAGGTACTAGAGGTTCATTTTCTTAAAAAAAAATTTTATACGGATTAGTTCACAAACTAAACATGTCTTAAAAGTATGAGAAGTAAGCAAAAGCTTTCAGTATTCATTTATACAAGCATACAGATACTGAGCTTGAAATATGTGCAAATGCAGAGCAGAGAAGATATAAGTATATTACTAGAGTAAGTTGTATGTGTGTGTGTGTGTGCATGCATGCATGCATATGTGTGTGTGTGTGTGTGTATTGTTTTTTAACTGATTCTGGACGTTAGGAAGGGATGAAACAATTTAAATGAGACCCAGAGCACTAGTAAACTTTTTAATTAAAGGGATGTTCAGTGAAGAAGAACAGATCTTATGCTTTTATTAAATATGTAGAATTAGGACAGCATATGGCATATTTAGGAATTTAAAGAAAATGTTTACTAAATATGGAGCTTAAAGTTAGAAAAAAGGATGTGCTTGGAGAGAAAAACAGAACCTGAATTAGAAAGAACTTTTGTAGTCATCTGGAGGAAACCGGTCTTTAACCCAAGGTTTTTGAAGAAGTCATAAATACAGGGAGATAAAAGCTTTCAGAAGAGCATTCTGTTGGCAATACAAGGATGGGATTGGGAAGAGAGTGTATCAGTACAATTGGTCTGGTTTTTAAAAATTATTTATTTATTGAGAGAGAGAGAATAGGGAAGGGGTAAAAAGAGAGGGAGAGAGAGAATCTCAAGTGGGTTTTGCACTGTCAGCATGGAGCCTGATGTGGGGCTTGATCTCATAAACCATGAGATCATGACCTAAGCCCAAATCAAGAGACAGATGTTCAACTGACTGAACCACCCAGGCACTGAAATACAATTGTTGTTGAGCCAGTTGCAAAACCATCACTTCATGCAGAATGGCAAATGTTAAGATCTTAATATAAGTGATCATAGTGGATTTGGATGACTAGAGTGTAGAGATTCTAGAGACATTTTGGAATGATGTTTACAGAGCAAGGTGATTAAATACAGCTGTGGTAGAAGAATGAAGAACACAAATGACATGAAGAAGACATATAGTAATTCCCGGTTTCCTACCTTGGCTACTATGTGGATGATAGCCCCTTTCATTGATAGAAGGAGCAAGGGAGATTTATAAAGAGCTGGGAAAAATTCAGCTTTGAATAGTCTTTATTGTAGGTGCCTGTAGGGCATGTAAGTGGAAAGCTTCAGTGGACATTTAAGCTTACAGAAGAGATTTGGTATGGGAATACAGATTTAGAAGTCATAAACAAGATAAGGACAATGAAATCTCCCAGGGAGAACAGCTTAGAAGGATAGGAAAATAGCTGTGATAAATGCCAATATTTAAGGTGAGTCAGAGGGGAGGAGGTGGCAAAGGCACCTGAGAAAGAGCAAGTGAGATAGTAGAGAGGTAGGAGGGAGTGGTGGCACATTATTGAGTGTAAGGCACTTAGCGGAACACTTCAAAGTTACTTCTGATGTTTGAAACCTCAAAGCAAAACAATGCAGTTTATGCCACAGGGAAGCAATTCTGTGTGGATGCAATTTTTAGTGTAAACAGCTCCAGAAGGATAAAATATAAAAACAAGAGTATATTTATGTCTGACTCAGGATAAATAGCACTGACGATATGGGAAAGAGAACAAAGTGGTTTCAGGGTATTCTAAGAAAAATCTAAAACACTAACAGTTAACAACATTTTTTTAATTTGCCAAAAATTTTCTTAATTCCTATAGTATTTCTTATAGTATAATATTTTAATAGGCTTTTCGTCTTAATAGTGTTTTTGTTAGAAGAATTTAAATATATTGGAAATGCCTCTGTTTATGCCTGTGTGGAATTTAACTTAGGTCTTTGTTACCTTATTAAGAGACAGAGCTGAGTAGGATAGAGCTTCAAATTTTGGCCAGAAATCCCAGCAGAATAATTCTCTCATCTTTCAAAAGGACAAGTAAAATGAGTCATCTTCATGTACAGTTCCTCCAACATTTCCATTGCCAGCATGGTCTTTCCAATTTCAGTGTTTGTACACTGCATCACATGACACAGTGAAAGCTACTGTTTATTTCTGATACAGCATATTTGATTCCTTTTTCCCCCAGACACACCCAAAGAAAGAACCCCATTTTTAAAGATAGTGTATTTCAAAGGCAAGAGTTCACATTTTGCTATGTAAGCAATGGTCTTACTAAGAAATGATATAATTACTGCCTTAATCACAGATGTGTTTTCATAATAGATAAGCCAAAAATATAGGTTTATAATAAATATTGACATATAACAGCAGACCCTAGTGTTCAATTACCATTTTCCTTTCTCAAATACAATTTTATATGGGCAACTAAATAATTTTATCCAAGCCTTCTCTACAGCTAGTCAGGACCATGTGACTGAGTTGTAACCAATGAGCAGTGACTTAAAGTCCTTGGGTGGGATCTGGAAAAGTTCTCCAAAGAGGAGGAGATGGCTAGTTTATATTTCTATATTCTTCTGTCATTTTTCCTAATGCATGAAATACAGCTATTATACAGGCATTTGGACAAGGGTCATATCTCAGGGATGGTGTTGAAGAGAACTGATTCTCTGGCAACACTGTAGTGCTGTCATTCTAGCCTTTGTCTCCTGTTTTGGACTTTGACTTTTAGGATACTAAAATACTCTTCTTTTTGTTTGAGTTACTCTTGGGGGCATGAGTGGTAGGGTGAATATGGAGGTCCTAATGCCTGGAATCTGTGACTATACCCTATATAGCAAAAGTGACTTTTCAGATGTGATTAACTTAAAATTTTTGAAAAGAGAAGATAATCCTAGATTATTGGGGTTGGGGAGAGCACTCAATTAAATCAAACGGATTCTTAAGAGAAGGAGGCAAAAGGCAATTTGGTTACAGAGACATGCTACACTGGAGCTGATCCTTTGAAAAGGAGGAAGAAGATATGAGCCAAAGAATGCAGCTCTAGAAGCAGGGGGGTGGGGAGGAAGGAAGAAACAGATTCTCCCTTAGAATCTCCAAAACTAGTTCAACTCGGCTGACACCTCGGCTTGAGTCCAGAGAAACTGATTCTGGACTTTCGTCCTCCAAAACTACAAGAAAATTAATTTGTGGGGCGTCTGGGTGGCTCAGTCGGTTAAGCGTCCGACTTCAGCTCAGGTCATGATCTCATGGTTCGTGGGTTCGAGCCCCGCGTCGGGCTCTGTGCTGACAGCCAGCTCAGAGACTGGAGCCTGCTTCAGATTATGTGTCTCCCTCTCTCTCTGACCCTCCCCTGTTCACGCTGTCTCTCTCTCTCTCAGAAATAAATAAAACATTTAAAAAAAAAAAGAAAATTAATTTGTGTTGATTTAAGTCCCAAGGTTGTGATAATGTGTTACAGGAGCAATAGAAAACTAACGCAGAATTATTGTTATTTGTAAATGAGCACAATTCTTAAATAATGTAGGACACAATACTATTATTAAGAAATAGGGATAAATTATTTTAATTTAATGTTTTAACCCCCTAATGAGAAGGAGGATTTTATTAATCTATGTGGCTAATATTAATATATAGAGCCTAGTGGATAGTAGGTATTGAATTAACATTTCACAAACTGAAAATGAATTAGCTCTTTTATCATTGTAAATGTTAAGAAAGAGGGATTTTGAAAAAAATCAGTTATTTTCTCCTCCATAATGAAATATGATATTGAATCATATTTTTCTGTTGATTTGTACTTCTGCAGGTGTACTATACCTAATTGTTTAGATATAATTAACATTATACATTGAAAATCCTTTTGGCAATTCACATGATAACATCAAAATGGTCAAATTTCTAATTTAACTACTTGTTCATTGAGTCTGAAATATTACAACATCTTTCAATAATTTCCAAAAGAAAGCATCTATATGTTGCTGATATCAGTCTGCCTTAAGTCAGAATCTACTGATATAAGTATAGTAAAGTGACATAAACTTTTTACTGAAGATAAATTATTTGCTTTCTGACATTATGTCTATGTAAAAATATATGCAACATAACCAACCACTGTTTCTCAACAAAAACAAAGCAGGTAATTACTAATTTAAGTTTAAAAAATGTTTTAAAAAGCTCAATATTTCTAAATATATTTGATTCTGAAGTTTTCTAAATATGTAGTTAAATTTATTTTATGAGTATGTAGTTAGGGAATTTTGAACTATAAGGGGGTAAAGAAATAGAATCTGTTCTTACAATGAATATATGAGGGCTTTCCCCCTGTGTATTCTACTCCAGTAGGTATGGATAAAATGAAGAAATCTGTATTTGAACATTCGTTCCAAATCATCTGTACACAGGTGGTCAGACATTTATACCCATGTGTTGAAAAACAATTTTGCTGTAACCTTTTGCCTGACAATTAAGAGACAATTTCAGTTACTCATCTTACTCCAGTACATTTTGTTTTAGTGCAAATATTTTTGTGAAACTCATAATAAACAGTATTATAATTGGAGAATTTCCACCCTCTAAACAATTGAATCTATATTCATAGTCTCCTATGTAGACAGCTTTATTTGAGGGAGAATTCCCAGGGTGACACATTAAGGAACATCTGTCATCTTTGTAGAACCTCATAAAACAAGGGGCACTGCAAGTTTTAGTAAATGGATTATGCTACATAAAACACTCCAAAGTATCTTCATGCACTGAAACACCATGGAGTGAATTTTACAGTCTTCTAGTACTCAAAAGTGGTTAATATTATACTGTAATCTGCATGATAAATTTTCAGAGACTTGCTGGGAAAAACAAAGTATCTAGGGACTCCCATAAAAATAGTAAAATTGAACATTGAAAGTGATTTGCAATTACATTGATCATGTAAGAAGATGCATTTAATTTTAGATGAACTAATATATTCAAGAATAATATCTAAATCTAGTTGGTTGATATACATAGCATTCATTATTTTTATGGTTAAGGTAATGCATTCATAATTTCTTGATTTGCTAATGAGTAGAAACATTTAGGTAAACAAAAGGAGCCAATATTTATTGTGTCCTATTTGCCAGGCACTATGGTATAGCCCAATATATTTCAGTCTTATAACAGCCCTGTGAGATACATATTAGTCAGCATTCTACAGAGAAATAGAATCAATAGGATGTATACAGACGATGAGAGAGCGATTTATTTCAAGGAACTGGCTCATGTGATTGTGGCGGCTAGCAAGTCTGATATCTACAGGGTAGGGCTACAGGATAGAAATTCCAGCAAGAATTGATGTTGCAGATTTGAGTATGAAGGCAGTCTGAGGACAGAATTCTTTCCTTTCCAGGTATTTTCTCTTAAAACCTTCAGTTGATTGTATGATAGCCACCCACATGATGAAGGCAATCTGTTTTACTCAAAGTCTGCTGATGTAAATGTTAACCACATCTAAAAAATAGCTTCCCACCAAAATATAGACCAGTATTTGACCAGAAAACTGGGCACAATCACCTAGCTAGGTTGATATATTAGTTAGCGGTCATGGATAGGTACTGTTATTATTCCATTTTACAGAGGATTAAACTGAGACAACGAGGAATGTAAAATTTGTCCGCGATCACAAAATATGTAAAAGTGTGATCCAAGATTCAAAGCCAGGCTGTGACATATCTGAAAATATATCATTTAGTTCCCTCTTCAAGGAAAGACTTGTAACCCAGCTGTGTGTTGAAGAGGGGGCATGGCATGTGTGGGTGGGGAGGTGGGGAGAATTCAGTCAGTAAACAGAGAGCCTTCAGTTTCCAATTTCTTTTGGGTCAGCCTCAACTATGGAAAACCCACTCTTCCTGGTGAAATTTTTATCTGGTGAGTAAAGCATGCACACAAGGATTGGGCCATTTAGGCTACACATAGAACATTATGAAGGGCAAAAAAATCATTCCAGAGTTCCCTTCCAAATTGCTGTGGCTTTGTTAACACCACCTTTGACTTTTACCTCTTTCTCTGCCCAAATCTGCCTCTTCTCTCTCTCCTTCACAGCAGTTAATTCCTGGGCACCACAAGCTTCATCTTAGTGTCTTCTTCCAGAATATTCAACCTCCGGGGCCCCTGGGTGGTTTAGTTGGTTAAGCATCTGACTTTCGCTTAGGTCATGATCTCGTGGTTCGTGGGTTCGAGCCCCGGGTCGGGCTCTGTGCTGACTGCCAGCTCAGAGCCTGGAGCCTGTTTCAGTCTGTGACTCCCTCTCTCTCTGACCCTCCCCTGCTCACACTGTCTCTCTCTCTCTCTCCCTCTCCTAGAAATAAATAAAACATTAAAAAAAAAAACTCAACCTTTAACACAGGCCATCTTATCCTCAGTGTGAGTTCATAAGCTTCTATTTTGCTTATAGCCCTTTCTCTACAAATATAAAGATTCTTAGGCACAAATGCAGTAGGTAAATCTTAACAAACTGTGGGAAATTAGATTATAACTGGATAAAATGAAAAATACATTTATCAAGATGTTCTTTAATCCCACCCTCTTTGACTATCCTACGTTGGTGTCACCTACAGTTACAATGAACATGGCAACTATATCAGCGAGGATATGGACCACGTGCCATGGTATGCTGTCAATCCTATCACTAGTATCAGCCTTATGTCAGGGTGATTAACCAATTGATCCTATGCTTTCTTCCCTAAAACATTTCTTCATCTTGCCCACAAGATCTCATGGTATAAATGAAAAACTTGCAATAGAAATTAAGACATGTTCTCTGTAGCCATTCATTAATCAAATAAGCCGGTGATTGCTATGGAAGATGTCAAGCTTTACTTGTTTTTCTGTTTAAATCTTCAATAGTCACATTTATTTCGCAAGCACACAGGAAGAAATAGTAGACACTTGTTTTCTGAGGTTTGGTCAGAATAGCAAAAGAAGCTAGACAATTTATATAATAATAGTGTAGGTAAATACAAGGCTATTCAAGTTCATTTACCACTTAGATGGAAAAAAATTCCTTTCATTACAGCAAATTTCCTTGAGATCATTTGAACATTGGGATGTTTTACATGCTTTGAAGTTGAGTTTGTTTACAATACTTTAAAAAAGCACCATGTACTAAATAGCTCTGAGAACATTTTGAACATTTTGTTATCACTTATGAATATCCTAGGAAAATTTTTGTTCCTTCCCAAAATTCATAGTAAAACACAGTGAGTAGATAAATCTGAATTCCAATAATATTCTTCTACCACCCTCTGCTCCCTTTGTTCTATAAGATTCAGAGGTCATAGGTACTCATCTCCAGACTCCTTTCTCTTATTTTATCAATAACCTAATTATTAACTTATACATTGAAAATGGAAGGTAATTAATATGCGAGGTTTTTTCTTACTTAGATTAGTAATACTAGTGACTTATAGTTTAAAAATATTTTTTAAAGTTTATTTTAAAAATTTTTCTTAAAAACATTTTATTTATTTTTAAGAGAGAGTGAGAGAGAGAAAGAGAGAGGGAGAAAGCATGAGCAGGGGAGGGTCAGAGAGAGAGGGAGACATACAATCTGAAGACAGGCTCCAGCTAGCTGTCAGCACAGATCCCAACATGGGATTGAACCCATGAACCATGGAATCATGACCTGAGCCAAGTTGGACACTTAACCAACTGAGCCATGCAGGCACCCCTAAAGTTTTTTTTTTTTTTTTTTTGAGAGAGAAAGAAAGATAGAGAGAGCACAGTGAGGGAGGGGCAGAAAGAGAGGGAGAGAGAGGATTCCAAGCAGGTTCCCAACTATCCATGCAAAGCCTGATGCAAGGCTTGAATTCACAAAATGTGAGATCATGACCTGAGCTGAAATTAAGAGTTGGATGTTTAACTGACTTAACCACCTAGGTGCCCCCTTTTAAAAAAATTATTTATTAGTATATAATTTGCAATTAAATGTACTCATTGTAGCTACAGGTTTAGGTAAGTTGCATAAATTCATATACTCATCTAACCACCTCCATAATTGAAATAAAAAACATTTCCATCACTCCACAAAAGGCCCCTTGTGTTCCTTCTCATCTCTACTCCTATCCCCAGGCAATCACTGATATGCTTTCTGTCCCCGTAGATTTGAGTTGTCTTTGCAGGCTTCTACAAAAATGGACTCATAGTAAGTACTCTTTCCTGTCTGGCATCTTCCAACTGATAAAATGTTTGTGAGATTCATCTAGGGTTTCACATGATTCAGCAATCATTTCTGTTTATTGCTGAACACTATTCCACTGTTTAGATGTACTATAGTTTATGTGTCCTTTCACCTGCTGAAAAATATTTGGATTGTTTCCAGTTTTTGTCATAATTCAGGGGGAATTCAAAATGGTACAACTATTTTGGAAAACAATTTGACTTACTATTGGCTAAGATGGCCTTCATGTTTCTCTCAGCTTGACTAAACTTTAGACAAGTCTCTTTCTGACATAGGCCCCTAATCCCTCTTTACTTAGAGAATTTGTTTTAGAAAACCTTGGATAAATGATAAATTTTCCCCCTGACTTTTTGAGATGTAAGACTTCTCTGGACTTTGAAGGATTAGAACCTAGGAAATGTCTTTCTCCAGGACCTGGGAGATACCCCTTTGAAATGTAATCATCATGAAAGATAGAGCCCCTGTCTCCCAGTTTTGGGAGGATAGTAGGAACTCATCTTTAATAAACGCACATTAGCAAATACAGATAGCCTAGTCACATCCACCAACCTCATCCACTAACCTCCTCCAGTATTTTTCCACTAGCTCACACCATTGTTCAGAAATCCTCTTGCCTTTTGGCCCAATGGAATTGGGTTTAATATCTCTTCCCTACTGCAATAGCCTCAAACAAACTCTTCCTTTGCCCATTTATTTTGTCTGGTGCAATTTTTCTTTGATACCATGTGGTCAGAGATTCCATTCCTAGTTACTTATCAATGAAAAAGAAAAACACTTCTATACCAAGATATGTGCTTTGAAAATGTTACATTTTGCCAAGACCTGTGATGGGAGAAAACAGGTGCGCTTAAAAAATCCCTTTTGAGTTTTAGGAAAAAGTTTCTTAGAACCACTCTTTCCTATATGTCTCACAGATTTCCTCCTTGTTTACCTATAAGAGGGCCAGGCATAGACCCTCCAAAACACCGTAATATGTCTCAAAAATAATTAGCTAAACTATTTGTCCCCAGTGACCAATTAGAACAAAATGCCCATCAAAATGACTTGATCAGGCTTTAAATTTGTCTCCTTCCTCCATGTTCCTGATCTTTGACACAACTCAGCTTGAACCAGCATGCACACCCTCTTTAATAACCTCTCCAAGAGAGAGAATATGCTGACCTCTGGGTAAAACATTCTTTGATCAACTCTCATATCACATCATCTGCACTCACCCTTCTAATTTTCTCACCTCTTAATTTTTCTAACATCATTTATTTGTCTTTATAAAAGACAAGTCCCTTTTCTACTTGACATTTGAGATTCTTCCAGATCTCACTGTCAGGAGCATTCCCTCCATTGTAATGGTCCCCCACCATCACCCCATTGCTAAGACCCATTCATAGAAAGACTCTTGTTTTCTAAGTCCAGATTTGTTTTTTTATTTTACAATGCTAATGTTCACAGCTTTTTAAAAATGTTAATCACATTTGATTTGCACACACAATAAAATGTGATTTGTTTCATATGCCCTTGCCAATGACAGAATCACATAGTCATAGGTTTATAAAATGTTCTAGTTAAAAGAGATCTCAAACAGTGTCTAATATAATCTTTCATTTTTCAGATGACAAAACATAAATCAAGAAAATGAAGTGTCTTGACTAGGATTACAGAATAAGGTTTTGAAAGATAAGGGTTAGAATCTTGACATTATGGCCCTTTTTCAACTACAAATGTGCTTACCACCTGGTATATATTTAATACCCAAATTTTGCCAAGGACAACATGTAGTGCATTTTGCCTCTAGATTCCAGAATACATCATTTTCTCATTTATAAAAAGTGTAGTACTATTGCCTGTTTTTAAATTCTGGCCCTAATCCTATTATTCATAATACTTCATAGTATTGCACAATCACACTCTAAATTATTTATTGAATCATATTTATAATCCTTTGTGTCAGAGATTTTAATTCATTTAATGTTTTCCTTCACTTGTCATAGGCAAGAGGTCCCTCAACAATAAATCACTAATATTTTCCAGTTTGCAAATTGTTCTCTTCGACAGAGAAAAAGCAAACATATTATATTTAGTAGTCCTTTTTGTTTCCTTAAGATTTGCCTAAAATGGTGAGTATATCCATATTCATAAATGTTCTTGTTCTTTTGGATATGTTTTACAAGTGCCAGCTTATTTTTGATAATAGACACAATGAGCCTATTATATTTTCATTCTACTGCTGTACTTTTCCATAGTTAAGTATCCTTTCTTTGCATATTAAAATAAAATACATGTATCCTTACTAGAGAAATATCTGAGCTGACACACTGCTTGTTGTTGTTTTTCTTTTTTTCATCCTTCATTTATTGGAATGATAGAATCTCATTATCAAAATCTCTCAATAAGATCCTTTGCCAGGTACTCTTCAAAACATTTCACATATTTCAATTCATTTGAGCTTCCCAACAAACCTTTAGGCTATGTATTATTATTATCCTTATGTTACAAATAATGCAGTTATATCATCAGTAAGTGGCGTGGGTAGAATAGGTGTGCATCATCACTCTGCCACATCACCTCCAATCTGTGTGGATCCTGTGTATTATTATATTTTATTACCACAGAATTGTTCCCTAATCTTAAAACTTTTTAAAATCTCCTTTAAAGCAGATCAAAATAGTAGAATAACGCTACTACTATAGTGGTAGGATATAGTAGTAGTAGGATACTTTTCTGACCGTACCCAGAAAAGTATCTCTCCAAATTTCTCATCACTACTCTTCAGTAGGCAGGACTTCTTTTTTCTAAAATTAAGTAAAAATTGAAGTTCCTTGGTTATGTTCCCAATCTTCTGGAAGATGACCCTGTCAGCAAGGCAAAGAAAGAATTTATTACATGGCTTTATTAGATGTACAGTTGGAAGAAAATGATCCCTTTCTAAAAGCTCATCCCAATACACTCTATCATGCTTCCACTATCATTTCATTGATTTAGAACCAAATCAAGACCATTGTTGAAAATTTTATCTGTAGAAATAAAAGCCATACATTTGAAGGTAAAAACTTCAAGTTGTTACTGGAATCATAGCAGTTTAGATAAGCACTGCAATTCTGTTCTGAAAAGGTGCTTCTACTGCTGAGGATGGACCATATTAAGCTTGTGACTGGCTGAGATAAGAAACCAAGCTAGAAAAGAAGAGAGACGTGGATTGGGACCCATGTTCCTTTCAGATGGGAAGTAAGAAAACAGTTCTCAGATTCACCTACTACCACATACATATACTTTTGTTCTGCCAGAATTATACACATTCTCATTTTGTTTATATAGGACTCATCTGACCTATTTGAGATTTTATTGTAGATAATGTGACCATAATTTATTAAGATCTACATGCGTTATGTAAAACATATTTTCTGAATTTAATTGTGAAATATTTATATTGTTCCCTTTAATTGTATCAGTGTTTACTGATTCCAGATTATCCAACCTATGGATAAGGATATAAAGAGATATTTCAAACCTAACTACATTGATATCTAAATGTATGCTCCAGATCAGAATTTCTCTTCTCCTGAGATAATATCTCGAGTGTGACAGAATGCGTTTAAACTGAATAAGTACAATTGATAGATACCACTGCCACTTTTCATCCTCCATCTAAATTATTGATTTTAGTAAATTTTTATATAATATTTAAAAGGAGAAACCGACAATCTGGAAAAAACTCCAAGTAAGCAAAGCACATGGCCAAGATCTAGGATACCATAATAAATGAAGAACAAATGCAAATTTCACTCTGAGGATACTTAGAAGAACATGATCAATTCCATAAAGTATTTGAGAATTCCTATAAAGAGTAGGGAGAGTATCTCTTCTATGTTTTGGTAAAGTCCATATTTAGAACTGAGAATTAGGACACCATATGAAAGAGTGCACACAAATGCCTGGCAACAACAGTGGATAGCCTGCAAAGATTTGAAAATGAAGTAAATAGAAATCTTTTTTACTAGACCAAATATAAAGCTAACACATACAGGATCACTGCAGATACGGAAATTTGTATTAATGGGACAAAATATCACTCATGATAGTACTAACATTGACTGTAAACAAATTACCTTTACTATTGCATTAAAGAAACTAATTAATAGAAAGAGGAATGGCAACAGAAAGCAAAACAGAG
Source organism: Hyaena hyaena (assembly GCF_003009895.1). Classification (NCBI taxonomy): domain Eukaryota; kingdom Metazoa; phylum Chordata; class Mammalia; order Carnivora; family Hyaenidae; genus Hyaena; species Hyaena hyaena. The sequence goes on along the minus strand of NW_024081639.1, from coordinate 224,610 downwards.
CCTGAGTCACCAAAAAAAAAAAAAAAATCCTTGGATTCTTTAAACTGACATACTTCTAACTTAAACATATTCGAGAAAAAAAACATTTTGGGCTCACTTTAGTGGGAAGATTAGGTGTGGTTTTAGTTTCAAGAAATATTGGATACCCGACCTCAAAGAATGCTAGCAAACTCCTTAATCCATCTGTAAGCTCTGTTTGTCTAAATACAAAGGTTTTTCAGTACTGCGAACTTATTGGATATTAGCAACCTATGTTCTCTAAGCTTAGAAACATCAGAAGAAAGACAAAGTTATTATATTTCTTCCTCAGATATCAATCTGAATTGACCTTTATTAGATTTCAACCCATGCCCTCCCTTGGACCAAGCACAGGGAAACAAAGAAATTCTGGGATGATATTCATTATATTGTACACCTGAACTAACATAACACTGTAAGTTAATTATACTTCAATCTAAAGATTTTTTTTAGGAAAAGCAACATAAGCTATTAATATTACATGATAGAATCCTTCCATACACAGAGAATAACATTTATGGTTCTTGCAAAAGAAAAGTCATAAACCAATTGATCTGTTTAGTAAGCTTTAAGTAGTAAACTTTGTGGGGTTACAAGTGATCTTTAAAACTTAGGTGTTTTCAATAGCACTTGTAAATTATTCTTGATCTAGTTAGGGCACTGTCTGTGATATATAGTGAATTTAGCCTAATATAGAATCCATCATATAATTTTCTTAATATTGTTCATATTGAAAAATTTTTTTGTTTTGTTTTGTTTTGTTTTTCATTTTGGTGACCCATATAACAAGAAACACATTGTCAACTTCTAAATTAAAATATTTAGATCATCTTATAACCACCCCCCGCCCCCACATTAACTACATAGTGAAGAAAACCTGATCCGAGTAAACACAGTGGGTAAGAACCATAATTTTAATTATATATGATCAAAAGCGATACACAAAAGTTTGATGTACAGACCTTAATAAATTTTACTTTCATTCATCTGCTATGTCTTTTATTAAGTATTTATTAAGTTCCAAACTTGTGCTATACACAATAACAAAATTCAATGAATGGACTGATAACCAGAAAAAGTCTTGTCTTCAAGTTACTTAACAGTTAAGGAGTGGAGACAAACTAGAAATGATACAGATTCTGACCATTAGTGTAGAAATGAAGCTCAGGCCTATTGATTTCAAAGGGAGTAAGGAGACTTTAAAGATTTAGAAGGTCAGCTATCTCTCTGACAATTTCATTTAGTATGGTTTCATGAAGTAACACCTTTAATCCCATGCCTCAGAAGATAAAAATAAAATAAGAATGTAAATATAACACATATTTGGAGTGGTTTGTGTTTTCGTGAATAGAACTGTTATTTTTTAAGTGTAGCAGTTATGAAAAACTATAAAAAGAATATCTTCATTGGATTGTCCAGGCCTTATGACTGAAGCCAGACTGAAACCAAAATTTTCTCAGGTGTTTTTATTCTTTATTTTTATTTTTATTTTTTAGAGAGAGAGAACACATGAGCCGGGGAGGGGCAAAAAGAGAAAGGGACAGAGATCTAAAGCAGGCTCTGTACCAACAGCAGAAAGCCCATTGCAGTAACTCATGAACCATGATATCATGAAGTCAGAGGATTAACTGACTGAACCATGCAGGCGCCCCCTTGGGGGGTTTTATACTTAATTTTCATTAATTGTGATGAGCCCTGAGTGCTATATAGAAATGATAAATCACTAAAGTACATACCTGAAACCAATATTATATGATATGTTACCTAAAAGCAATTTAAATAAAAACTTGAAACTACAAAATATAAAAAAATTAATCAATAAAAATAAAAACATCAAAGATTTACCTTTAAAATATTTATACTCATGGACCAAAGTTATCAGACTGTAAACATAATTGACACAAATAAATGCCTAAGATTATGTTAATATTATACATACTACTTAAGACATATCTGTGGCCAAAAGCTGTAGCATTTGCAGTGACGAGATGTAGAAGATAAACGTATCTGAGAGTACTCATGTTTTTATCTTTTTTATAGTGCAATAATTCTCATGGTCTCAAGTTTAAACAACAAAAGGAAATTAATATGAACCCTGTACATTCAGTAACCTAATCAGATATGTTCTGATACATTCAAATATTTCCCACCATTGTTAGAAGCTCACACAGACAGGATATTCTAGTGATAAGTAAATACATATTATCATTTTAAAAATGTATTTTAACAATGTAGTCTAGAAAGAGCAAAATGATGAATACAAGGCATGAATAGGGGTTATCATTCTTTTATCAAAATTTCCTAAATGATATTTAATCTTAGTGGATGTAATCCCACTAATAAAATGCAACATTACAGAAATCCCACAGGAAAAGAGGTTTTCCAGTTAGAGTACCATAAATGCCTAAATATGATATACCTCAAGTATAAGAAAACTCCCACTTTCTCAGTGAGAAGACTCCATCAGGTAGCTTTTTGTCCAGTTTGATGTTAGAAGTGTTTAGGAATTTAAAATTTCACAGCAAACAGTTAAGGCATAGTAGTTAATGTTACATATGTATATTTAAAATTACATGTAAATTAAAATGTGTAGAAACATTGCTATTTTAAATACCAATATTCACAAAGAAAAGGGGTTTTTGTTTGTTTTTTTGACTATTAGAAGCACTGAAAAACATGATAGTCTTTTTTATCATTATAGCCATTTTTGAGTCACTTAACTGTTTTCCAGAGCAAGTTACCTTTCACTGCCATAAGCTGATTGTGACAATGCTCTTTTAGAATTCCTTAGGGATGAGGTCACTAGAAATTTTATTCCAATTGACATTTTATGACAAATAATATTTGGATAGTTTTAGAAATTATTATTCATACTAGATGTGCATATTTGTCATCTATAAAACTTTACAGTTGCTGTTTTATTGATTTGTACTGTCAGTTTTATTAATTTTTGAAAGGCTTGTGTGTTTTAACTTCCAACATTTGAAACCCTGGGATCACACCTTGAAAAAGAGTTACCAAAACTCAATCAATATACCTTATTTACCCTTGTTTTCTCCCTTTCCTCCTTCTGTCCCTTCTCCCCTCTCCCTCTGTACCTCAATCTCTCCTCTTCTTATAACTCACAACCACTATACGTATTTAAATCTGTAATTGAATGAAGATTATATCAGCCAAAATGTTAGCCTTGTCTCAACATATCTTTATTTACTTAATAAATATTTCTTCACTAATTATGATGTGTGTTATGTGCAAGGCTTTCTTCTAGGTGGGGTTATACATGATTAAGATAGAACAGAAAAATGCTGTTGTCAAAATGAAAGTATTTGAAGAGTCCCACACCATAATTAAATAAACTCAACAAATATTTATTTATTTATATGATATTATATATCCATATAGATATACACACATACATATCCTATATATACACACACATGTCCATACAGACAAAAAGTCTTGCCCTCATGGAACATATATTATAACAGGTATTTAAAAGTTTTTAATAAAAAAAGCAATGTTCATATTTTAAATTTTAAATACTGCACTTAAATTACACCAGTTAAACTATGATTATATTTCTTTATATTAAAATGAAGATCTTATCAATTATTATTTTAGTGTTGCCTAAAGTAATCTCTTATAATTGGATTTTATACCTGAGAACAAAGAACTTGCACTTTACTACACAAAGGATGTTTTATATACATTTGTGTGAAAAGAAGCCGCAGTCTCATGATATTATCATGGACCTCTTTGAACTTTGGGTACAAATATTTTTAATAGGTATTGAGTATATTCAATGTGTATTCAGCTCTTTTAGATATAGACAAAATAAAGAAACGTTAGAGTCTCTTACTAGAAAGGAAGTGATTTCAATCTAATTTCATATGTTAAACATAAAGACAAAGTGCTAACTAACTTAGTGACAACACAGAATTAGGAGCTTCAAATATGTATCTCATTCAGTCATTGCAAATCCTAATGAGTAACTGTCATCTTAGATTTGAAGAATCTGAGACTTCTCTGTTTTCTGAAAAAGTTTAAATGAAGTTACAATAATGGTATAAAATTATATAAATAAATAAAAGCAAAGTGAACAAAGCCCAGGAAAAAAACACCGAAGACCAAAAAAGCCAACACAATTTTAGAAGATGAAGATAAATGCTAACATTATCAGAGTAGGGGATGCTGAAGTGTAAATGTCAATATAAGAATATGAAGGAAGCTAATAAAAATCAGGCAGATTTTGAAAGTTTCATGAATCAGAATCATGTGGTATTTGGATTATGAAGAATGTGAGAGGTTGGAAGAAAACAGGAGAATTGATTGAAAGTAAAGTACAGGAAGTATTTAAACTTTCACCTCTCTCTGGGCTTCTGGGTGGCTCAGTTGGTTAAGCATCTGACTTCAGCTCAGATCATGATCTCACAGTTCAGTTTCTGAGTTTGAGCCTCACATCAAGCTCTGTGCTGACAGCTCAGAACCTGGAGCCTGCTTCAGATTCTGTGTCTCCTCCCCTCCACCCCCCTTTCTGTACTTCCCTGCTCATACTCTGTCTCTCTCTCAAAAATGAATAAACATTAGAAAATAAATAAGTAAATAAATAAAAATAAACTTTCAACTCTCTTTCCAAATCAGGAAGGCAGACAACCTTGGGTTGTCTTGGGTCTCTCACCCAAGTAGGAGGATGCGGTTTTACTTTCTAAAAAGCTGATTGTGAGGTTTCTAGACTCACTGACATCTAGGAAAGGTGAGGTAGGGGTGTGGCTTTACTGAGGTTAAGATAATTAAGTTTCTGCATTCTGAAAGGTAAGATTTGAATTCTGTTTCTCCCAGAAAAATGGCAAGAATCTTTATACTTAGTAGCAAAGTATTTAATAGTTTATCCCTAGAAAATAATAACCCTTGTTATTTCAATAACATCAGAAAGCCTCTATAAAACATACCAGATTCTGTCCAGTTACCCTATATTTCTCAAAAAGTGTAGCTCATGAACCTATTCGTTAATGTATTAGTAATTTTTTAGTGATATGTAGTGCATACATAATGAACTTCAGTACATAGAAGAGAATCTCCAAAATAAAAACAGGGAGATAAAAATTGGAGGAAATTTAAATGATCCTGGAACAAAGAAAACTTCAAAAAATACCTCTTAATGAAAAATACTGTTTTAGTGAAAGCATAACAAAATGCTTTCAAGTAAATAATCAGAGAACAATAAAAGTGCTATATACGTAAATAATAATCATAATAGGAGAAATTTTAGAAGAATGTTAACACAAAGTAGAAAAATTTCCCCAAAAATAGATTAAGCAGTTGGAGTAATGAGAAGTCATTTCAGTTCAGCTCATGAATTCCTGAACTAACAACACCCACTGAATTCCCAGGGCAATGAATGAAAAAGGTATCTCAGTGTGTTATCAATACATTCAGAGTACTAGAGATAAAGAGAAGTTCCTAAAGCTTTCAGCAGTTGAGGAGAAGTCACACAAGAGGGTAATAGAATCCAAATATCACCAGATATTTCAATAGCAATTTGAGTGGGTAGAAAACAGTGGATGAATGTTTTAAACTTCAGAGGGAAAAGTATTACTAAAATTATAATCAACCCTCAAAAGTATTCAGTTGTGAATATAATGTAAGTATAATCCTCACCAGAACAATCAAAGAGGTTCAAAAGCTTAAACCTAATATGTTTATTGTTGCAGTTGTATTATTGTAATGTTAAGCTTTGCATCTCTCTGTTGTGAAGTTATGTGTTCTAACTATATGCTCTCTCAATGTCTGCAGTCCCAAGTGCCAGTTAGAAATATCATGATGGTGTTTGTCTGCTCTGGTTAAAGAGGTCAATAGGGTTGGTTCTGTTTGTCCACTGGCTCTTTAGACTGTCAGGACTGAGAAGGAATTCCAGCAAATACAAGTTTATTTAGGGCTAGTTTCATTCATGCCCAAATGGGCCAGGAAAAATAAGGACAATGGGACTATCATATATCTCCCTTCCACTTATGAAAAAGTTGCCTGCCCTTCCACACACATCCCATTCCAACATTCCCTCCATTTAGCCCCTGTCTCCCAGAATAAGAATTGTAACCTGCTGCATTTGGAGACTAGAGCCAGGTGAAGGACAAGGTCTGCTCACTATTTTTGGTATATATCTAAATGTATCCTTAAAATGTCTTATTTCCGAAACTAAAATGTTTCAGCATGCAAGTTCTCAAACCTAATGTATCTCAAACCTAATGTATCAACAAAACACACATGCTCAGAATACTACTGTTACTGATTATGTGCTTTTCTAAACAAGGTAGTAAACCAAAATATAGTCAGCCAAGGGTCCAGAAATCAATACTACATAAGAGATCCAACACAAGAGAGAGGCTTCAGGGCTCCCAAGAAGATATATGTGAAACTGATTTTGACAATATCCAATCCAGACTGGAGCAGCAAGGGATAATTCTCAAGGAGGAAAGATGCCTTTAAAAAAATAAAAGTTATATTATCTGGTGTGTTTTGCCACATTGAATGGAGATTATGAGGCTTCCAGTCAGACCGGAAAGCTACAGAAAAAAAAAAAATATTCACAGATATAACAAGCAACAAATAAGAAAACAAAAGAATGTTGGGATTATTTCTTCTAGTGAAAACTATGAGATGTTCAAGAAAGAGAATGTAAATATACTATATCCTCTCAGTTGTGAATAACGTTTATTTGGTCCATGTAATATATTGATCCAACTAGAAACTAGAGTATAAATATACTGGGAGGTTGAAGGGAAAGAGGAAAGAGAAAATTTGAAAGTATGGATGGCCGGGGCGTCTGGGTGGCTCATTTGGTTAAGTGAAAGTATGGAGGTGAAGGGGGTAGTTTTGAGAATACAGCATTCTCACTGTATTTGGAAATCCTGATAAAGAAAATATGGGGACACAAAAATTTGTACACAAGTGCAGAGATTAGCAGGATCATATTTTATCTAGGGCATGACACAAACCAGACTGGAATGGAAGATTTTTTTGTGTGACACGGGGAAGATGGGCATAGTTTGAGGGCTCATTTGGAAGTGATGATGAAACACTCTGGCTTGAACAACAACAAAAGTCTTCAAGAGAGTGTAGTATGTACCCAATAAATTTTGGGTAGACATAAAAAGAGTAAAGCAGTGCTGTGATATTTAGAGAGATTATCCAACCATGTATATGTTGCTTAACATATAAATGTTAACAGATGTAAGAAATCAAGGGGCAAAGGCTATGGACTGTGGTTTCCCAGCTAGCTAAGTAGCAAAGAGCTGAATGTAAAAAAGACTATGAAAAAGAACGGAGAACATATGATGGAAAAAAAAATAATTGAAAGGATACAGTCTTACTAATTTGAAGTCACAGTTCCAAATAGACTAGGAATTCTATAAATGATAAAGGAAAGTTAATAAGTGCATATTTAAAGCAGAATTCATTTTTTAATACATTTAAGTTGGTTGCAACCAATTATAAATAAAGAAAGTTAGAAATATAATACTAAAGAAAAGATTAGGAATTATGTGTGAAATGCACTTTGGAACTATTTCAACAAAAATAAGCATCAAAACTGTAAAAGTCAATTATTTTCATAAGAATTCACACCTAAAAATCGCTTCTCGGCCTTTTGACGAAGATCAAATTACCTAGAAATATCCCATAATGTGGTTATGCAGTGTTCAAATCAACACATATGAACACATATAATGTGTTCATTGTGACCAACAAAAACCTACACGGACCTCATATTTTTAAATGATTAGTTGTAGATCAAGAGAAGAAAATGGAATTTTCAAGGAGATGTTAGAATGACCAGATATCAGAAAACAAAACTGCAGAATGATTAATGATTATTCAAGGGCCATTAGCTAGTCTCTGGATAACATGGTCACTGTGATATTTATTTTTACAACTTTATCAAGGAATAATTGACAAATATAATTTTATATGTTCAAAGTACACAACATGATGTTTTAACATACATATACATATACATTGTGAAATGGTTAAAAGTCTTTTATGTGTGCACGCATGCGTGTGTGTGTGTGTGTGTGATAGAATACATAAAATCTACTCTCAGCAACTTTCAAGTGTACAATATCATATTAAAAACTATAGTCACTATGCTATATATTAGATCCTCAGAACTTACTGCTTCTGTAACTGAGAATTTATGCACTTTGATTTTCATCCCCCCGTTTCCCCACTCCCTCCAGCCCCTGGCAACTTTCATTATATTTTCTGTTTCTTTTGAATCAACCTTTTTTTAAAGTTTTAAACATTATTTACTTATTTTAATGTTTATTTATTTTTGAGAGAGATAGAGACAGAGACAGAAACAGAGCAGAAGAGGGTGAGAGAGAGAGAGGGAGACACAAAATCCAAAGTAGCCTCCAGGCTCTGAGCTGTCAGGACAGAGCCCAACACTGGGCTCAAACCCATGATCCATGAGATCACTACCAGAGCCAAAGTTGGTTGCTTAACCAGCTGAGCCACCTAGGTGCCCCACAACTTTTTTTTTTTTTTTTTTGCATTCCACATATAAGATATGCAATAAAATAAAACAGTTTTCTCTTTGTCTTTTTGGTTATTTCCCTCAGCATACTACTCCCAGAGTTTACTCATTTTGTTACAAATGAAATAATTTCCTTCTTTTTATGGCTGAATAACATTCCAATAAATATATAACATAACATTTTCTTTAGCCATTCATCTATAGAAGGACATTTAGGTTATTTCCATCTCTTGGCTATTGTGAATAATGTTGCAGATGTCTCCTCAATTCCTGATTTCATTTCCCATGTATATATATCCACAAACTGGCATTTCTGGATACTATGGTGGATTTATATATAATTTTTGAGGAACAGCCATACTATTTCCATAATGACTATGCCAGTTTACATTGTCCTGAACAATGTACATGTCCTTCCTTTTTCTCCACATCCTCATCATCTTTTGTTATCTCTTATCTTTTCAATGATAGTCATCATCATTGCAGGTATATAGTGGTATCTCACTGTGGCTTTGATTTGTACTTCCATAGTAATTACTGAGATTGAGCACTCTTCATGAATCTGTTAGCCATTTGAAAAATGTCTATTTAGGTCCTATAATGAATTTTTTAAATTAAATCATTTGTTTTTTTGCTATTCAATTGTATGAGGTTTTTTTACATACTTTGGATATTAACCATTTAACCAAAATATAATTTGAAAATATTATCTCCAATTCTGTAGGTTACCTTTTCATGTATTGATTGCTTCTTTTCTTTGCAGAAAGTTAGATGTAGTCGCACTTGTTTATAGTAGTTTTTGTTGCTTGTGTTTTTGGTGACTTATCCAAACAATCATTATCAAGACCAATGTCAAGGATTTTTTTCCCCCTATATATTCTTCTAGGAGCTTCATGATTTCAGATCTTACATTCAAGTCTTTAATCTATTTTGAGTTTATTTTTGTGTATAATATAAAATATGGGTCAATTTTTATTCTTTTGCATTTGGCTGTCTGGTTTTCCCAATACCATTTATTGAAGAAACTACCCTTTTCTGATTGCACATTCTTGACTTCTTTGACGTAATCAATTGATCACATATGTATGAATTTATTTCTGGGTTCTCTAGTCTGTTCCATTGATTTATGTATCTGTTTTTATGCCAGTACCATACTGTTTTAATTACTATAGCTTGATAATATATTTTGAAATCAGGAAATGTGATGCCTTCACCTTTGTTCTTCTTTTTCAGAATTGATTTGGCTATTCAGAACCTTCTGATTACATACAGATTTTAGGCTAGTTTTCTCTATTTCTGTAAAAAATGACTTTGGAAATTTGATAGAGATTGCATTGAATCCATAGATAGCTTTGTGTAGAATGGAAATTTTTATAACATTAATTTTTGCTATCCAGGAATGGGATATCTTTCCATTTATTTGTGTCTTCTTCAGTTTCTTTCATCAGTGTCTTAATAGTTTTCACTGTGTAAGTTTTTCACCTTCTTAGTTAAATTTATTCCTAAGTACCTTGTTGTTTTTGATGCTATTTTAAATCATGATGCTTTTAAAATCTCTCTTTCAGATATTTAATTATTAGTGTATAAAATACAACTTTTTAATTAAAAATTTTTAACGTTTTATTTCGGGGTGGGGGAGTGTGATCAGGGGAGGGTCAGAGAGAGAGGGAGACACAGAATCTGAAACAGGTTCCAGGCTCTGAGCTAGCTGTCAGCACAGAGCCTGACACGGGGCTGGAACCCACGAACCGCAAGATCATGACCTGAGCTGAAGTCTGACGCTTAACCGACTGAGCCACTCAGGCACCCCATAACTTTTTTTTAAATATTGATTCTGCATCCTGCAACTTTACCAATTTATTCATTCTAACAGGTTTTCCTGTGGAGACTTTAGGATTTTTTATATACAAGATCATGCCATCTGCAAATAAAAACAAGTTTACTTCTTCCTTTCTAATTTGGATACTGTTTTTTTCTGGTCTAATTGCTATAGCTAGGACTTTCAGAACAATGTTAAGTAGAAGTTAGAAGAGTTGGCACCCTTGTCTTTTTCCAATCACTGTGCACTTCTTAAGCAAACTTTCAGTGAAATTCTGCATAAAATGTTATCTTTCTATTATTTTCTATTTCTTTTACACTAAACATATATACTGCTTTATTTCTACTAAAATTAATAAAACCTAAGTATGAGTGGGTCAAAAGGAGATACATAAAAGATAAATCATTAAGCAAAATGACACTTCAGGATAAGAAAGTGATTTTTTAAACACCTAGCAAGGAAAAAGATACTCATGTCACTTGGAGTAAGTTGATGGCTTGACTCTATTAAGTAGTATTCTTTAAATAATAACTGTATTAATGTCTGGAGGAAAAGTCACTTAAATCTTTTGCCAAAGTTCCAGTGCTGGCTTACCATTTAGCATTTTCTCATTCCTATTTTTTTCTTGAAGCTATTTGCATATTCCACAGGCTCATTTGTTATGTTTATCTTTCTTACCATATCTAATTGAATGGAATAGGATGATTTGTCTCATTCTGTGCACAGTGTGGTCTCTGCAGGCATGCTCCTCAACTCATTTTAATATCCTAAAAGAAAACCCTATTAGTGCAAGATAACTTTCAGATTAAAATGTAAACATGCCGGTCTGTTGCCTTACCTAGTTTGAAGTCACAGGAGTCATGAGACAGAAATTCTCAGTGTCTAATACAAATATCTTTGAAATAAGGATAATAAACTTTGTATCATAGAAAATAAAGCTCCAGAAGAATCTTTTACTTTATTCTGGTCATGTAGAGATGCTATGTAGTGCTTAACATATTCATCTAATTTACTTTCATATTGTGACTGCAGTAAAGGAAATAGAAAGACTCTTTGGAAGTTATAAATGCATTCTAACAAAGCCAGTAAGTAAGAGGAAGGTAGAGACTAAATCAGCACATCAAAAAAGACTAAGTAATCAGACATTTATGGGTTTACTATAACCATTTCTACCATTGATAGGCCAAGATGTAATGGAGAATAATTTTTAAACAACTAGGAAATTAAACTTAAGGAAATAGAACTGAGGTCATAAATTATCATAAATGCTAACGGCTAATTCAATGGCATAAAATGTAGTAATCAGGTCTTTATAATTTCAAGCCCAAATAGTAAACTTGGAACTAGTCTAATCACAAGAAAAAGCTTTCTGCTCATTTGGAAAGGTTTAAATTTGGTGTTATATATGTGTTTATCTGGCACACACAAAAAAACTGTAAATAGGTAAAACAGAGGTGTATCTAAAGGTAATGGTGGTGAGAAAACATGGAAGCAAAGAGATAATAAAAACCCCTGTCAACAAAAAGAACATCCACATTTATGAGGATCTATCAACACTCTATGTCACTTTGCCATTGGTATTTTCAGAAGCCACTGAAGGTTAACAAGAACATTGATTTCAAGAGAACTATCTGCCAAGGTTGTTTGGGAAAATAATCACAGGATATTTATTCATTTATTTAACTGTAAGGATCGTGATTGAAAAGCATTTCCTAGGAAAAATAAATTACCTTGTAGGAAATAATCCTTTGGCAACACTACCTTGAAATGTACATACTGAAGTTTTGTTGCATTTGTTCAAGCCAGAGCATAAGGCCTTCCAGTAACATGAATTTCTGAGATCTCTCTGAGCTCTCTGGTTAAGACCAGTGTCTAACGGACATTAATATAACCCCAGCAAGTGGATAAATAAGGGATTCTCAAATTTTAGCATGCATCAAAATTACCTGAAAGACTTATAAAAAATGGATTGTTAAAGTCTTATTTCCAGAGTGTCTGAATCAGTACCTCTGGAGTGGAGCCTGATAATTCATATCTGTAATAATGTCCCAAGTGGTGCCGATGCTTCTCCTCTGGAAACCACCTTCTAAGGATTAGTTCTATAAGACGTAACATAAATATTGCTAGCATACACATGTTAAAGAAGATACTAACAATTTAGATCCAATTAGATGACCTTGATTCCTATAGCTTTATGTATTTGTATATTATATGACATTTCTATTATTAATATATGTTATGTGATATAAATTGTTTAAACTGAACACAAATATATTTGTACTTTCAGGAAAATGACCATGGGACCTACTATAAATCAATAATTTAAGTATTATTCCCAATCTATGTGCAACTTCCATGTAATTTTACAAAATTTTCATCATTTTAAGACATACAGAAAACTGCAAAGAGAAACGTATTAAGGTAACATATAATCTTTATAAACTTGACTTACTGAAAAATTGTGACATATTACAGTGTTATTTGTGCATAAATAGCTTTATCAGAAAACTATATGGACTCTTAGGTCACCAGAGTACTCTATAAGAGCAAGATTTTCCACACAATAAATAGGGCAATTAATATAACTTAAAACACAAATGGAACGAACATCCAATGGTGAGCTCCGTTGCAAGGCAAAAATCAATATGATTGACCTAATATTCTTCCTGTGGAGATATTAACGTTATGACTATGATTTTAAATGAAGCTGTAGTTGACACTTACAAGCCAATTTCTGTAATGAATAAAATCACAAGGCACTAAATTATGTTACAATGTAAACCTGTAAGTTTCTGTATGAGTTATTGCTCAAACTTTACTTTTTCTTTTCCACAGATGGGCTATTCACACTTTTTTTAAGTTACTACCTTGGCTTTCTCATTTTCCTCCAGAAAATATTATGTTAAAATAAGATGAGCCAAGGGAGGAATATGATCTAAGTAATTTTTTAACTTCAGAAAAAGCAAGAAATTTAAATTCAAATTGGAAATTTCTAATTATGATTTTATGATCCTTATTAAGTTAGTTAACATTGGCACTTCCGGTCCAAGATAAGCTGGGATGGATTTAGAGAAATTAAGCACGTTATGTGTATAGAACCATGTACAAATACAAACACACACTCACACACAAACTTATAAACACGCACTATGCACATCTGTGGAGCACATCTATATGAATTAAAGGATCAGACTCTTGTTTAAGGCAAATAAATCTCAAATGTCAAACATCTTGAAAACCACACAATGGGAATGCCAATATATATTATATTTCAGAAGCTCTTTTGAAATTTTTTTTTTATTTATTTCTGAGAGAGAGAGAGACAGCGTGAGCAGAAGAGGGTCAGAGAGAGAGGGAGATACCGAATCTGAAACAGACCCCAGGCTCTGAGCTAGCTGTCAGCGCAGAGCCCGACGCAGGGCTCGAATCCGTGAACCATAAGATCATGGCCTGAGTCGAAGTCGGACCCTTAACAGACGGAACCACCCAGGCACCCCATCAGAAGCTCTTTTGTAAGAAGCTCATCTATGACTTTACCTCCATCAAGATCTGTCTATGTTTTTTCTGTCTGGACAGAGACTGACAGACAGTTTGTCTTATCCAATAGAATTCAGACACTCTATTCTAACGGGACACTATGGGACATCAAAGAATAGGAAATAAAAGGGAGTACAGACTGATACGTTCTGCTTGTGCTTATATGTTTGTGTGTCTCATTTTTATCTTTAATAGTTCAAGCTGATTTATTCTTTTTTTCATATTCTATGTCTTACTTAAAATTGTTGTTCTTGTTTAATTGACATCAGTTTCTGGGTTTTTTTTTTTTTTTAATATTATGAGGTTAGGTGTATGCAAGTTTTGTTTTGTTTTGTTTTTTGTTTTTGTTTTGCTTTTTTAGATAGAGAGAAAGAGCACACACGTGTGAGCTGGGGAGAGGGGCAGAGGGAAAGAATCTCAGGCAGGCTCCACACAGAGCTTGGAGCCCAACATGGGGCCTTAATCCCATGACCCTGGGGTCATGATCTGAGCCGAAATCAAGAGGCTGAAGCCCAACCAACTGAGCCATTGGAGCTCCCCACATACAATTTTTTTTTTAAATAACATTTTGGACTTTGGGGAAGAGAAGGAAAAATAAAATAAGATAAAAACAAAGGGAGGCAAACCATAAGAGACTACTAACTATAGAGAACAAATAGGGTTGTGGGAGGCGGGTAAGGGAATGGGCTAAATGGGTGATGGGCATTAGGAGGGCACATGTTGGGATGAGCACTGGGTGTTGTAAGTGATGAATCAAAACACTAACTTCTAGTCCTGAAACCAATACTACACTATATGTTAACTAACTTAAATTTAATAAATTCTTGGAATGAAAAACAAAAAACAAAAAACACTACACCTTTAAACAAAAAGAATTAAAAAAGATGTTTTGAAAGATATTGTTTTCTTTCTTTCAATAACCACCATTCCCATTTGTCTTTAACAGGTTTTTAATGCTTAAAAATCCTTTGAAATATACCAATATTGCTGTACCAGCTATCTTCATTTATCATTTACAAAAACTTTCTGTTAGAGTCTATTTCTGACAATTCTCTTCTAAGAGTGATATAGATCAGTCATAGCTTCATTTAATATCTCAGTGTGTGTCTTTTAATAGGTATTATTAATTTCTGAAAATTTTCTATGATAATATAATATTTGAACCATTTCCAAATGTCACTTTGTAGTTTGCTTACAATGCTTTCTCTTTGTGTATTCTTTTCCCTTCATCTTTAAACTGAAAGATAGATATTAATATATGCTTTTCCCCATGATGGTTTTCTCCTTTAATAATTTACCTTAAATATTTTTTTATGCCCAAAGATATGTAATGTATTTAAACTTTCCTGGATCAAAACAAGGAACTTCACATGTCTTACTTTTCTCAAAAATGTGTTTCAGGATCTTATTTGTTATTATTGTTTAGTATTTTAGATTTGCTTTTCTTGACTCAGATGCAAATTGGTCATTACTACCTAAAATTAATTAGATATAAAATTATATTTTATTAAGTATTTGCTAACCACTCTCTATTTGATCACCTATGTTTCAGCTGATACATATTTTCAGCAACAATTTCAGAAGAGATATGCATTTGTACTGGTATGCCTAAAAATATTTTTATATATTTCTTTAGGTCTTAGAAGATATATGTTTTATTTTCCATAAGAAGTGAAGTGGTATTTTAATGTATTTTGGAAACTAATTTTAAATATAGGAAGTCTTTAATAATCTATTATAATTATTCATAAACAATTCTAAATTTTCTCTCTAGGTATCATTAGTATTTTCTCATTTACTTCATATTTTTTACTTCTCTACATTTATTTCTATTCATCCATTCTTATTTTCCTTCATGTGTCTTTTCAATTTAAGGACTCATATCTTTCTTAATTTAAGAAACATTCCAGATAATATGTAATTGAATATTGTCCTATAACTATTTCCTGTATACTTTTCTTATAGATTATCGATGAAATGTGTACTTGAAATTTCCTTACTGAGCCCATTCTACAGCTTATCTCACTTATTGATGCATTTTTATTTCAATAACTGAGTTTTAAACTATTTCTATATTTTTCATATTCACATACAGTTTTCTATTCACATCATTAGGTTTTTTTGTTGTTGTTTTATTTTGTTTTTGTTTTTGTTCTTTGCCCCCATAAGTTCTTGTCCTTGGCTATGGATATAATAACTTCCTTTAGATTTGACAAACTTACACACACTTATAAATTGCACTTTTCATATTGCATTATACTTGTAGTTTCCTGAAGAATACAGTCTTTAATTTATTGACTTTGTTGGAATTAATATAGATTGTTGTTCCTGGGTTTAACATTTTAGCTTAAAGGGATACCTGGATGGCTCAATCAGTTAAGCGTTAGACTCAGCTTAGGTCATGATCTCAGGATTCATGAGATCAAATCCGACTTGGGGTGAGCTTGAGCCCCACTTCTCTCTCTGCCTTCCAACCCTGCCCCTCATGAGATTCTCCCTCTGAGCCTCACTCACTTGTGCCCTCTCTTTCTCTCAAAATATTTCTTTTAGCTTGCAAATGTATTTTTTTCTGGTAGCTTCCTTTTTTTCATTTTATGTTCCTGCCTACTTCTCGGTATTTAGTGACTTTATTCTCATCCTTCCCTTCTCTCTGCCCTTCCAGTAAAGTCTTATGGAGAGTAACATTCATATATTGGTAATTTAATTGTACTATTTTGTAGGAATTTTGCAAGTTTTTTCCTCAAGCCAGTGTCCTGTTATCCATTTTGTAGGGATGTAGGTATGATCTATACTGTCACTTTAAGAAAGCTGCTACTTGTTATGAGCAACAGCCCACAAAATGCAGGCACATTTTTTAAATCTTTGATTCACACAGTGAATCTGGGTTAAATCCTAAGCCGCCATTGTCTATTTTCTCTTCTAGTTTCTACCTCCACAAATTGTTTTATCTCTTTCATATGAGGTCCACTAAGAGATATTTTTTTAATTTTACAAGTATTATTATGTTTGGATTTCAGTATATGTTATTCATTTTATTATGTTGACCAGAGTTACAAATATATAAATATATATATTATATGTATTATGTATAATATGTATATGTATTATATATACATATAAGTATACACACATATACATATACATTCAAATGTGTGTGTGTGTGTGTGTGTATGTCTTTTTTTTAAGATCATGATTTTCTCTTTTGAATTAGGATACAGGGTACAGATATAATATGAGGAAAAAGATTAACTTCTTTAATGTTTTTTCTATATCTTTACTTCAATGTTATGCTTGTCATAGAATGATATAAAGACTATTCAGTGACTGTTTCCAAAAAGTGTGATGCTGCCAGATACCCTTTTTGCAAGAGTGTCAGAGTTCCAAATTTATTCTAGTAATAAGACTTTTAATTTGTAAAATATGGTTCCATTTAGGAAATACTTTTCTAATATGTCTGTTTTCACCATAAGTACAGAATTATTAAACATTTCCTCAATATTTGGATCATATGCAATAATTTGAGAATTGGCTCTCTCTCAATATAATGTGTCATCTGATCTGTAGACTCACCAGCTACTTGGTCTCTAACAAGAGCTACTCTTAATGAGATTAAATATACTTAATAGTGAAGAGTATCTGTTGCTACTTGAAAATGCATTCTTTTTTAAAAAAAGTTAACAAATCTATTAGACCACCATATGCATTCTTGAATATGTTGCATGTGTCTACATCAATCACCATTGTTTTTATATTGTAGATAAGTTAGTGGTTAATATCAGTTTACATATTACATATATAGTGTATATATACATTAGTTATGTGTATTATATATAAATATATATTATATATACATCACAACTTCCTCTGACAAGAATTCTGCACCTTCTATGCTCCTTTTAACATAAATTTCCAGAAATAATCATATAATAACTGGAATCTTTGTTAGTAATTGTTTAATATCACAATCTGATTGTAAACATATTCTTTTTGGAGAACTGTCAATCTGAAGAATAAGAAAGGAGAACCATAACCAAAAAGAGAAAAATAATAAGTTGAGTGCTTGAAGGCAAAGAGAATATCTGAATAGGATCTACAAGAATATCTTTGTAATGCTGCTACACAGAGGTTGGAATATTAATCAAAACTAAATATTAATGCTTTTTCTTATCTTTACATCTGGAACTTTGATTTACTTTTTAAAGTAATGCCTTATTAAAATTAATTGTTCTTTTCATTTTTGACTTGGCTTGTCAAAAAATCTGATTTCAAAATGATAACTTTCCTATTTGCCATTAAGATGACTAAAGACCATGAAAATTTGAGAGTACAGCAAAATAAAAATTATCTTATAAAGAAAAATATGCCATAGCTTAAAACTAGGACCAATTAAAACAATGTCCTTTACTCATGAGTGTATTTCTTAAATATCTAGAGCTTAATGTTTTGCACTTATAATTTGTTAATCTTTACCTACTTAATAATTAGTATTTTCTATGAAATGGTCAATATTTTGAAAAGAAACAGATTAGTTCTATTTTAATAAAGCTATAATTCTGTAAATTTAAATAAATTAATGCATTTGAGACATGCCTTATTTTTTGGAGGCTCAATACACTGTCATAACTTCATAGATAGGCTAGATTTGCCCTTAATCTTATATTCTCTATATAAATGTCATGCCAATTTCTACTTAGGTACACACACCAACATCCTAGAGACATCTTAGACTATCTGCTCCCCTCTTTCTCTGTCTCCTGTGGGTAGTCAATTACCAGATCATATGCTCTGCTTTCTAAACATATTTAAAATTTATCCCTCATCTCCAAACTCTTTCTGTAATAATTTCCAAAATAGGGAACATTTTCAAACCTCTTCAGATTCATCAAACATATCAGTCACAAGTGTTTGTTGAAACATTTTCAGATCTGATAATACCTCTTTCTTAATAAAACCATTTGAAGGACTCCTCTATTTTCTTTAGAATAAAATTTATTTTCTTATTAATGCCATTTACAGTTTTCCCCAATGATCTCTCCTGCTTCATTCCTTATCATATATTGACATAATAAACATTTTCAGAGTGCCTACTATGTCTCAGGAACTGTTCTACATGCTTTACAAAAACCTGCTCATTAAGTAGGTATTGCCCTCATTCCCATTTAACAGCTGAAGAAGCTGAGGAACACAGCAGTAAAGTCACTTGGCCATAGTCACAGCTACTAAGTGGCCCAAACTGCATTTGAGTCGAGATTCTCCCTCTCTAGAATATTGACATTTGATCATCCTTCTTTCTGCCTCTGTTACTTCTACTTCATGAAGAAATTAACCATACTGGAAAATCATATTTGTAGAACTTTTTTTCCCTACTAGATGATTCATAATTCCTTTTATAGTGGTGTCTTCAAGTATTCTATGCTTTCTCTTTGGAGTGTGTGTGTGTGTGTGTGTGTGTATTTCTCTGTATGTATGGTTTTTTTTTTCTCATGTTATAAAATGAACTTGAACAGGAATTCTTTGAGACTTTAAATTTCAAATGTTTCTCTGATTCCTTTTTCCCTTGCCTTCCCACAGTTAACAAGATATCAAGTGCACACATCTTTAACCTAAAAAAAAAGAAAAAAAGAAAAGAAAAACTTTTATACTGCCATTTGTTTATCTCCATGCATATCAGTGTAGCTCTAGCCATATATCCTTAAGCACAGGCCTCAAAAAGGACAGTTTTACAAAGGCTAGTTTATAGTGTAGCTGGGGTAAAGAGAACCCACATAGAATAATGCAGAGACTAGTATCATTCCTTCTATAAAGGGGTTACAGAACAGTTAATGGAACCAAGAAATGGGGGCCTGTGCAGAAGACTACTTTACACAGTGTAATGCTTGCAGTCAAAGGTGACCAGGCAGAGAGTGATCCATGGAGATACATATCTTGATCTCAACCTCCTTTCTTCTACATGCTTTTCCTAGGGCTCCCACTGATGGAATCTACCTGGAGTCCAGAAAGTAAGGAGGCTTTTTGATTTAGTACATAACGGTCAAGCTACTGGGGTAGAGAGCAAAATGGAGAAAACGTGAAGGGAAACTGGAGGGGCAAGATGAGGTTTCCCAGCACACCCATCCCTCACGTTAGTCAATGACATTTCTCAATCCTGGGCACATAACAGGATATAGGCTTCAAAATAGATCCCACTATAGTAATGATTAAAATGATCCAGTTTCTTTAAGATTACTTAAGCAGAGTTGAATGTTTAAAAAATTAATGTAAGTAGTGTTAAGCTTTGTGATTGCCAATAGCTAATCTGTATTAAGGCCAAACAGACAAATAAAACTTGTACAAAATAAATGATTTCTTGCTTCGCCTATTTAACATTTTTGGCAATTTGTTTGCTACTTGCTTTTTCTAGTCAGGAAATATAAGGTTACAGATCTACACTTCCATTATATCCCCACTAGTGTATCAGAAAATAGAAATATCCACCAGTATCGATATGTTTAAGTCATTCATTAAATAAATTATAACGTGACAAATTAGTTCCGTTGATAAGATACACAAAATAACTAGATACACTATTTTTAGCAGCCTATAGTTATGGATGCCATTTTGCTCCAGTTGTAGATGATTAGAATAACCAAAGGGAAAGAGATTAATGCTCAATTAGTACTCAATTTTGGTCAATTAAAGCAAACAAATTAAAATAAAGGATCTTAGGTTAGCAATTATAAGTTTAGTTACTCTTGGTTTCTATCTGTCTCCTCAAGTAATATAAATTTGAAATATTTGTTATTAGTACACACATTGGTCCCTGTGTTCTTGTTATAAGAACTGAAATTCTACACAGACTTCTAATACTTATAGTCTCCTTTGGAATGGATTATTAAAAATGAATATGTATACTTGTGAAGAGAAAGAGAAAAAAGGATGATGTTATGAAGAATTTGTAATGATTCAAAGTCTGACACAACCAGTATAAGGCATAAGGATATTTCTACTTCTAGCATTATGTGAATTTAGATTTCTTGTGCTACTAATCTTGCAACCAAAAAACTAAATATGCTAGATACAATTATATATGCATAGCTGAGTTGGCAAAAACGGGATCCTCAGAAACTAAATGTAAAGTGAAATTCCGAATCCTTAGAGGTAAGAAAGCAGTCAAGCTGATTTTGCTTTAGAGCAGACTCCAAATCCTGGGGACTTCAGTTTCTGTTACAACCGCCACCCAAATATTGGACAGGAGAAAAACCTAACGTTTTTGCCCCAAATGGGAGTCTAATAGGAGTCTGTGTAGAACTGTTTCTACTCTTAGTGAATGGGTGGACTGGAAATAAACCTACTCCTGAGAAGGTGAAATTAAGAAAATTACCTGACTTGAATTTGGCTCTGTGGAAAGAGAAAAACATTATCCCTTGAGAAATTACAAACACAAACTAGAACTCATGCAGTTTTGCAGGTAAAAGTCTCACAATTTGGTCAGAAAACTTTCTAAGAGTATGGTAAATGTTATGCTATGTTGGAGGAGCCCATCAAACCACGGCATGAGCTCTAAAAAATGAAAATCACCATCAACCTAAATCAGACCTTAGTCTCAAAGATAAAAGAATACGAGTTCACAGTCCAGAATGACCATATGAATGAGGCCAGCAAAGATTCATGTGCTGGGAATACCAAATACTAATATTAACATAAATATGCTAAATATGTATTAGTAAGCAAAAGGTAGGTGTTAAAATATGTGAGGAAATAAGAGGTGTAAAAATAAACAACCAATTCCAAAAATCTATTGAAGGGAACACCCAGCATGTTTTAAAAAATAATAATTGAAAAAATATTACAGAGAATATTTAAACCGTGGAAGGTGTCTTTAATGAGCTGGAAGCATATGTATTGATTATCTAGAGTGCCATAAAAAGGCAGGCAGTCCTGGGTATGGCCATGCACCAAGGGTGCTCCTCACATACAGTGAATGGAGTGATCCCTGAAAAGAAATGGGGAGGGGAGGGAAGCAAGCATAAGTGATAGGAAAAAAGTGGCAGTTATAACATATGCCTTATTACCATAATGAAAATAATGAGAGATGGTAGCTCAACATTTGCCAGACTCAATGAAAGATACTCAAAATTCAGTAAATGCAATCCAAAGAAAACTAAATTTAAAAAGATGTAACAAGACCTATCTTACTCAGAGTATAGAACACCTATACAACATATGCATTTAAAAACTGAGAGTTTTACTTATTTTTTTAATAAAACAAGGGCAAAAGGAAAACAAGATCCTATCAATAGACTGTTGACCATCACTTCATCTTTCAGCAACACAAAGAATAACAGTAAGAAAAAAAATGGAAACATTTCAAAGAATACAAGAGTGTAAAAAAATGGGGAAAAACGTAATGAAGAAACTGTTTACATAAAATGACTAAAATCAATTCAGGTATATCAGTAATCATATTTAATATATGGAGGTTAAACTACCCAATCAAAAGACAAAGATTGTCAGACTATTTCTTTAAAAGCTTATTAAATGAAGTTACATGTTGTATACTGCAGTCACACCTAAAATATAAGAACACTGAATGTTTAAGTAGTTGTAATTTGATTTTGATAAACTTCCAGAGCAAAGAGAATCTGCTTATGTGTTTCTTAAATTTGAAAGTTTTTACTATCAGATATAAACTAACAGAAATGTATGACAAATGCATATTAAAGGCTGCATTATAGATAAATTATCAATTCTTTAAAAAAATTTCAAAGTGTACATTCTAAACAAAAAGACACATTTTAAGAAAGCAATTATGAGATAAATAAAAGGGGTTTTGCTTGGTTATTTTGTTTGTCTATTTAACATATGACCATATTGCTTATACTTGGAAAGCTTTTGAAAAATATATATTTGCTATATATTTTTTTCAAAAGCTTTCCTATTGAGATATATATATATATATATATATCTCAGTTGGAATTGATCCAAAACTTAATGAAAGTCTTTTGAATAGGGAGAATAATGGCCAGTCAAAAATGTCCATATCCTAATCCCCAGAGCCTGTGAAGAGGTTAGGTTACAGGATAAAGTGGAATTAAAGTGGCAATTGGAATTAAGTTTGCTAATCAGCTTAATTTAAGATAGGAAGTTTATCCTGGAATACTTGAGTGGGCTTAATATAATCACAAGAGTCCTTAAAAGTGAAAGAGGGAGGCAGAGGAGTCAGGAAATGTGACAAAGGAAGCAAGTTTACAGCAATGCACTTGCAAAGAATTTGACCCACCCTTGCTGACTTCACTAGTGGAGGAAGGATGCTTTGCACCAAAGATTTCAAGCACCCATTAGAACTTGAAAAAGGCAAGGAAACAGATTCTCCCTGAGAGCAGCTAGAAAAAATATGTATCCCTCCCAACACCTCGATTTTAACCCAGCGAGATTCAGAGTTCCGACTCCAAAACGGTAAAATAATAAAGTACTGTTGTTTTAAGCTGCTATGTTGGTAATTTGTTACAATAGTAATAAAGTGAATACGGTTTCTAAAAAACAAAATCAGATGTGTTATAACTATTACTTCTATTCTAGCATCAGAAAGGCCTAACAAGACCTAAATTATTAAAGTCAATCAAACCATGTTAAAGCACGGCTATGTTTTTAACATTCTGCAGTGGCAATACAAATTAAGTATAGCCAATTAAAATCTGTTTAAAGGAAAGGAGGAAAGAGAGTATGTATATGTTAAAATATTAAAGCACACAGCTGTTAAACTAGAGTCAAATATGGCTCAAAGCAAGGAGAGAAGACAGAGCGGTGAACTCTAACCTGGAGGTGTCTGGATGTACATATGAGAGTAGGCGAGTAATAACCATCTCTAAGACTAGTCTGAGTGGAATAATACAGCCAGAAGGAGCACCTGTACAGGGAGACCCAGAGGGAAAGGAGCCACAGCCTAATAATTGACGAATCCTTCTCATACATCCCTTCTTCCCACAGTTCACTAGGGAAACTCCATCTTTCTTATTCCCCACCCTCCTTCATTTGTTTTTTCTCTCCAATTCCTATGGCTTTGCTTAATACTCTCCCACTCTGCCTGGAATGCCTTTTCACCTCTTTTCAAGTTAGGTTATAAACTCTTTCCAAATGCAGCTCAAGATACTTTACGTGTATCTTTACATGTACCTATCTCTTGTATGGCCATTTTGCCTTTCTGTCATAGGGCTCAAAACAGTTTGTGTAGTTTATTAATACACCTTTCTTCTCTTAGTATAGGCTCCTCAGTGGCTCCCCACAGAATAATTTCTAGGCAATCATTCTTTGCATTTCAAAGGAGTAGTGTGTAGCTCATAGCAGGCATTACAGACAAGTAAGGTATGAAGTGAGCATGTGAGATTTTTATATACCAACATATCAAATTTTCAAAAATTCATAAATTTTAAGGAATATGTTCAAACTTCAGAGAAATACACTAGCTTATTAAAACTTTATCTCTATTATTTTGGTCAGGTAAATCTTTTGTCGTGTGTTCTATCATAAGAGATAGAACAAGTCTCTGAAATAAAATTTGAATTATGTTTTCTGTCACTTGAGTTATTTTCTGCTATTTAATTAAGACAAAAGCTAAGTGATCTTATTTTTAAGCTTAAATAAAAATAAATAAATCCTTTATAACTATGATAAATACCTGGAACCCTAAATAGGTCAGAAATATATATTTTTTTAGAAAAAGTGAGTAAATGAAATAAAAAAAGACTATACAAATGATTCCATATTCCAATGAGCTTAATTTCATTTCCTATTGCTTACTCTTCCTGCAAATGCTAACATAAGTGAATAAAGCATACTTTCTTCCAAAAAATATCATTTTATGTAAATTAGAAAGGGGATAGGCAGAAGTATCATTTGGCAGATTTGAATCACATTATGGTAAGTAGTGAATCTGTTGGAAATAGGTTTTGGGGGTGAAAATTACAATAATGCCTTTATTTAAATTCCTGTAGGTACTACAGAAAAATAAACAAAATTATCGTGAGACACTTAAAGCAAAAACATAAACAAACCTTTGGGCATTTAAAGGAAATAGTGAAAAACCATAATGTTTGAAAAACATGGACTGTCCCAAGAGCTACACAAGACAAGACGAGTAAGAAAGAAAAAAAAGTAATCCCAGCATGCTTAAGGATTTATTATTTTTCTTCCCTCCAGAGAATTGTATTAAAACACACACACACACACACACACACACACACTGATTCAGTAATATTTACTTGAACTGTTCCTCTATTTCTTGTTGTGTCTCTTTTGCAGTAACATTTTTCCTGTCATAATGTTTCCAGGGAACAAAGAATAGGAAATTATATGCTTGGGGTAATGTTAAATGTAAAAGCAACATAAGTTTTTTTTCTGCCTAACATAAATTTCTCAACAAAACTTAAATTTCCTACAGAACAGAGTAGAAAAAGAAATGGGAAGAGCCTGTGGTTTCCATGATTTTTAAGGTAAAGAACAAGTTACAATGGCTACATGAGTAATCATTTTAGTGAATTAGATTGCACATTCACTGTGAATAGAAGCTGTCTCTTCCATTAAAAATCATATTCTCCATCTTAATTACAATAGATCTTAGCAAAGACTAGATATTAAATGCATCTGAATTCCATTTCTTCATCACCAAGCAGCAGATACCAACCATAGTTTCATATCAATTTGAGCATCATTAAAAACAAATCATTTTGTGTTTCTTTTCTTACCATGATCAATAAAAGTTTATTTTAAATGAAAGTTTATTTAGCTCTTAAAATAAGGCAATGTTTCATTAGATGGCAAGGATGTGACAATTTAGCTGGATTCAGTGATTATATGTAACTTGGTTTGTCCTCCTTTTAGAAGATGCTGAGTATATTCCATCTGGGGGAAGAAGAGTAAAAGGGTTTCTTGATTATTGGAAAGCAACTAGCTGTCTCTTCAAGTGTTTTATCTGGTTTCTGGGTATAGAGCCTGACAGACCTCTTATCCCATGCTGCTTTTTAGTTTAATGTCACTTGATTTGTAGCAATGGAATGTGAAAATATAGAAGGTCCATTTTCAGACCACTTCCATGATTTGAGGCAAGAAAATCTAGGAACAACAAAAATAAAAAAGTTGGAACCTACATATTGTAATGATCCATGCCACAAAATGGAACAAGCCTCAATTCTAAATGAGCACTTGGAAAAGAACTACTTCTCGATATGAAGTATGCTACTCCACTGAGATGTGGATTTTCAATCTTTAACAGTAGCTTGTAATTACCCTGACTCATGCAAGGATATCCTATAGTAGATCACACTTTTTTGAGTAACTACTTTCAGATAAGCAACTTTCTGGATAAAGATAAAAAGATAAATAAAAACAGATGAGTTATTTAATAAACATAGACTATAAAATTAAACTGGATATATATTTAACCCTACTAACTACTATTTATGACTCTTAATTATTTAAACTTAAAGATAATCATCTGTTAATTAGTAATTGTGGTATCTTCTTTTGGGGAGTGTTTTGCAGATGAAAAAAAAATTGTAAATTTTCTAGCCCTGTACTGGCAGTACCAAGAGAATGAATGCTCAAGTGCTGGTTCCAAATATAATAGGATACAGTCACCATTCCTAAATAGCTGTTTCAGTTTCCTTCTACAGATTTGATTTATTGTAAATCACAAGAAAGCTATTTATTGTATGTATGAGAAGTTTTAAATTAACAAATATATTAACATTTATTATGTTTTGCTATTATATATTATACATCTTTTGATTTCATGGCTTTAGTCTCTTGGATATATTTTTTTTTCTTTTTCTCTTTTCCTGAAAGAGATCCCCTGCAGGACAAACTTTTGACATTGTAACACTGTGGTTTAATATCCAGAACAACTTCCAGGGATGGTAAAGTCCTCATAGTTTAAGGCTACAATTTGAACAACACATATATATTTGAACTATATTGGAAAAATGTATCTCATGCTTGGTTACAGGACTCAACATCTGAAAAGATGCAAATACTCATTTGAAAACTTGACTAAGCATATGCGTATTAAGACTTTTGAACTAGAGGTATCCGGGTAGCTCAGTTGGTTGAGCATCCAACTCCTGACTTCAGCTTAGGTCATGATCCCAGGTATTGGGCTCCACATTGAGCTAGGAGCCTGCTTAAGATTTTCTCTCTCTCTCTCTTCATCTCTCTCTCTCTCTCCCTCTGCTGCTCTCTACTATTCATGCTCTGTCTCTCTGAAATGAAAAAAAAGTGCTTTAAAAAAAAGACTTTTGAACTGAAAATAGAAAGTTTTTGTCATACCTGTGTTTTGGGAGAGGCATCTCTGGTATGTAAATAAGTATTTGAAATAATCAAATAGTTGGTAAAAATAAATAATTTAGCTTAGAAGCAGCACAGTTAAATAAGATTTCAACTACAGGAAGATAACAATCTGAATGCTAATTACGTTATATATAATGTATCCATGCTTACTTTAGAATATTGATGTCGCTCCTCCCTTACAAGAAAACAAAGTTGGAAAACTGCTAATGGGAATTTAGCATGCTTATTTTTCCAACAAGTTAGAGGTGAAATGAGAGACTGTAGTTCTGGTTTTTAAACATAGATCTAGTTGTAGTATACAAAGGGGTCTTGTCTGAAAACAAATTTTCTGATTTGGAAAACAGATACCAGTTTGTATATTACAGACATGAAGGGAAATGCTTTTCATGTAACTGAGACTTGTACATAGCATGCTGTTTTGCTGCCTCCAGTGGAAGCCTGCAGACCCAAGGAAGAGTCCTCTAGGGAGACACATAGGAAGTAGATGGAAAGTTTGGATTTACTGAGAAAAGTCCATGTAAGATTATATTCCAATTTAAAATTCTTGCTTCTTACAGTAGTTCTTTTTTAAAATGTTTGTTTATTTATTTGTTTGTTTGTTTTGAGAGAGAGCATAAATAGGGGAGGGGGGGGAGAAAGAGAAAGAGGAAGAGAAAGAGAAAGAAAAAGAGAAAGAGAATCCCAAGCAGGTTCCATGCTATCAGCATAGAATCTATCGCAGGACTCAAACCCACCAACAGTGAGATCATGACCTAAGGAGAAATCAAGAGTGGATTGCTAAACCTGCTGAGTCACCCAGGTGTCCTACCCCTTATCGTAGTTCTATTATCAATTCAAACATCTTTTTTGGTTGCTCTGCACATTTTTGAAAAACAGAAATAAGCTCTCTGTGGATATTTCTGAATTTATTTTCAAACACTGGAAGAGCAACATGATTACTTGGTAATATGTTGTGACCCGTAAAGCTGCCTTGTGGCCATTTTCTCGGATTCTGCTATCATCTCTCTCTGAGTAAATATTTTACTCCTTATATTTAGTTAAACAATTCAAAACTGTATAAAATAATCCAGTACAATAGTTAATATTGTTGTATTCCTTTTATTCAGAGGTTAATGTATTATTTTGTTCATTTATTGAATACATAGTTCTAGGCAGTAGAAATCCACCACCTCCTGTTCCAAGCCCTAAAAATGTGATGCTGAATAAGTTAGATCTGATGATAGCAGGGCAGAATGGTCAGTTAATTCTTACCAATGAATAGAACCAAGTGATTTTCAAGAGTCATAACAGTGTCCTGAATAAAACCAGAAGGGATTATAGGAGAGTGACTTGAGGAAGGGAGGGTTTCCTTAAATGGCAAGTAGTTGAGTTTTGGATAATGATATATTTTAATTAGATCCGAATGGAAAAATCAGCTAGATATATACACTTCCTTATATAGATTACATTTTGCAGAGGAAAATACAATTTAAAGAACTAAGATAAAGAGAATTTGGAGGCATTATGGAAGAGAAAAAGGAAAAAAACCAGGAGCATCTGAGAGCAGTCACATTCACAGCTTTGACAGAGCTCTGAATTAGATGGCTTGTCACTGGGGTGCCTGGGTGGCTCAGTCAGTTAAACATCTGACTTTGGCTCAGGTCATGATCTCATGGTTCGTGGGTTTGAGCCCTACATCGGGCTCTGTGCTGACAGCCAGCTCGGAGCCTGGAGCCTGTTTCAGATTCTGTGTCTCCCTCTCTTTCTGACCCTCCCCTGTTCATGCTGTCTCTCTCTTTCAAAAATGAATAAAACATAAAAAAAAAGAATAGGCACTGATCATTCAATAACTATATGATTAAACCTGAGGATTTTTAGGGTAGGTGACTGTAGAGTCCTCTGGCCAGATTAAAGCTCTTTATTCAAACTGATGTTAGCTCTTAATAAAGCCTCCATGGAATCATCAATAATCAATAGTGATTTTACAAAACTTTTTTTCTTTTTTTAACAATATGATGTTATAATTTCTCTAATATTAGAAGATACAACACATCACTAACAAAACAAAATATTGAACTGATAACTGTTCAACATGTCTAAGGTCTTAAAAAATGTTATTTTACTGACAAATGCAAAAGACAAAAGAGTTTATGATATAGAGAGAAATGGAGTAAAAGTGTTTAGTTAAGCAAATACAGTCAAAGAGAAAAACAAACGAAAAATAGACTGTTATAAAATCTTTATAGTAAATGATGAAAATAAATGCAAAGACTTGGAAAGTAAGCTTGAAAATATTAAGATCAGCTGTAACTAAATGACAAAACCAGTTCTACCACTTTGTCTGCCTTTGAAACAAGTATCTCAAATATGAGATGGTCAAGTAAGTCTTATTCAATTCCTTGAACAAGGATTGAACTAAGATGTCTTTAAAACCCCAAAAAGCTTGAAATGGTATGAGCAGTATATGTATATCATATTTTTAAATATAATATATTATGTATTATGACTATATAATATTCATATAAACTATGTACAATGGAAACACCACGCCAGTTTCTATAAGTGTTAAATAAATATTTTTGAATGAGTAAAGAAGTCACTGTATTCATCACTTCAATCCCTGTTATGTAGAAGATAGTACCCTGGTAAGAGCAGTGAACATCAATTTTGCATCTTTTCTATGCCAGTGCCAATGTTTCTTTACCATCAGCTGCGGATACTCATCAAAAATTTGGATTTGCATGCTGAGCTGCTGACCAAAATAAGGGTGGTAAAAGAATGTGCTCAACTCCAACATTTTCTTAACAAGGACATGATATTGACCTCCCAGTCAATAAAATAGTTCCACCCAATTTCCCAGAATGAGTTCTTAATTTAATTGGTCATTTGAAGTGCACTTGTGTATAAAGAGAATATAGCCTTATATGAAAGGAGGAAACCACTTACAGATTAAAATTTTTAATGTCAAAAGAAATGAAAGAAGAATATTGATGGATCTAGTGAAGGTGAAGAAGAAAATATTACCTAAAATAAAGATGGTTGAAATTCACAGAAAAAACCAAGTGTACATAATTTAATGATATGTTTTTCATTATATACTTAAAAGTAGAGAACCAAAATATTTAAATATGTAAGAAGTTAAATATTTGGAAGAAATTCTGGGGAACAAAATTGCAAAGAACTAGAAATTTTTTTAAAAGATTGGTTAAAGCTCCTCTTCAGAAAATGAATTACCCTGGGACGCCTAGGAGGCTCAGTCGGTTAAACATCCGACTTCAGGTCAGGTCATGATCTCATGGTTTGTGGGTTTGAGCCCCATATTGGGCTCTGTACTGACAGCTCAGAGCTTGGAGACTGCTGCGGATTCTGTCTCTCCCTCTGTCTCAGCCCCTCCCCTGCTTGTAGTATGCCTCTCTCTCTTGCAAAAAAAAATGGTTTAAAAATTTTTTTTAAAAATGAATAAATTACCCTAAAATAATATAATGCAACTACATTATCTATGTTCTTAGAAGAAAGAAAAACTAAATATTAAATCACAAATATCTAGATCTATAGCAGCAATTGGTAGCACTAGGATTCATTTTATACATAGTATCAATAAGTAGATTATATTCTCTCTACATTTTAATTCTAATTTGTAGGTTGAGGTCCTATGTATCAGAGAATTTTTTTCTTCAAGATTTAAGAACTGATTTGAGCTACATCCTTTCCTTGTTGCCATCCTGTATGAACTCATATTCTGATATCACATATTTATATTTTAACCTTTTTGTATTGCAGATTGCATTTTTTCGTGTTTTTAAATTTTTTTAATGTTTATTTAATTTTGAGAAGCAGAGAAAAAGTATGAGCAGCAGAGGGGCAGAGAGAGAGAGAGAGAGAGAGAATCTGAAGCAGACTCCAGGCTCTGAGCTGTCAGCACAGAGTCCAACACGGGGCTCAACCCAAGAACCATGAGATCATGACTTGAGCCAAGGTCGGTCACTTAACCAACTGATGCCCAAGTGCCCTGAATTTTAATATAAAACTTAAAGCATTTGCTTGCTTGAACTTATATTCCTCGAATTATTAGTGAAATTAGCTTATGATGAAACAGTTTTATATGAACAAACCTTATTCTTTGTACTTGCCTGTTAATAATCTGAGATAAACCATGAAAATTTACAGAAAGTCTCTTTTTTCTGTTTATTTCTTAAATAATTATGTTTGAAAATAATAGTCTGTCTTCTCTCGTCTATTCAATTGTTCATTTAAGGAAATATACTAATTTAAAGTTCTTAAAAATTTAATTTAGCCAGTACCTAAAACTTATCTAGAAAGCTCAAGTACCGCATGGGTCAGAATCATCAACAGTGACTTTTAAAAATAAACTTTCTAACATAGAAATTTTCAAAATGGAAATTATTTCATCCAAGAGCTTTTATTTTTTCCGGTAGCACAGCTTTCTAAATCAAGTAATATGGTTTTTTGAAAGTCCACCTTCACACTAAAACTCTTTTTATTTTCATTGCACTGTTTTCTATGAAGAAAAAACAAAAAGGGTTTTACCCTGTAAAGTAGTTTTGCTGACAACCTTATTCCTATTGGCTATAGCTACTCTAGAAATGTTCAGACTTTTCAAACCTGATTATATAGCATACTTCTCCTTCTCTCCTTGCTTCTACACAGATTTCCACATAAACACATAACTCCTGATGACTTGGCAGGCTCTTCTTACCCAGAATAGATATGCAATGATACAGGAGGAATGACAGAAGAATCAGTTCCTCCATTTTTCATAGAACTCCCCATTGGTACTGTTTGCCTAATTTTGCCACAGCATAGAGTATTGTCTATAAAAACACGACAGACACTTTGAATGTGTCTTAATTAATTCTGATGATCTGTACCAATTAACTAGTTTCTGTTTTTTCTGTTTAATACATATTGGCAGAATGACTACCTTTGTAAATGAGGAAGAATCGTTCCGTACTCAAGATTTTAAAATATGTATCAGAATTTACACTTATTAAATACATGTATTACATGTATATTATATAGTATGTATATTATACATTATATTATATAGCACATATAATATAATTATATATATTATATAGTGCTAAAGTGTAAAACGCTTTTCTATTTTTAAACATAAGAGAAAGTTATCCAAGTCTGTGCTGTGGAGGGAAACAGCCCTGAAACGGACTACCTCAAAGATAATATGGATAAATGAATTCTGAATATATGGTACAGTTTTAACTTGTTTGAACTTTTTATCTACTAAAATGACATAGAATAAAATAATGAAATGACTAACAAGGTATACCTCTTAGATTGTGATTTTTTTTTTTTTTTTTTTTGGGAACAAGTGATGAGTTAGACTATATCCCAGATGTAACAAAGTAGAGGGAAAGAAATGGAAAAATCAGCAACAAGATTTGTTTTTAAATCTATATGTTATCCACAAGTCCCCCCAAACAATAGAAGCAAACACTAGAATGTCCCTAAAATAGTGCCATTTGAACAACATCCTTAATAGGTCAGTTAGAACCCATTTCACAATAGCAACAGTTCATTTTAACAATAATATGGCACAAGACGCATATGAAAAAAATTCATCACAGGACAGCCAAGTGCACAATAACGCACTTCATATAAAAAGTTATGCTGCAAATAAAAATTGGTCCTATTAAGAACAAACTGGGGGCGCCTGGGTGGCTCAGTTGGTTAAGCATCCGACTTTGGCTCAGGTCATGATCATACAGTTCCTGCGTTCGAGTCCTACATTGGGCTCTGTGCTGACAGCCAGCTCAGAGCCTGCAGGCTGCTTCAGATTCTATATCTCCCTCTCTCCCTCTGACCCTCCACTGCTCACACTGTCTCTCACTCTCAGAAATTTAAAAAAAAAATTCTTAATTAAAAAAAAAAAGAACAAACTGGATACACTTCAGATGGTTATATGGGCATACCTAATGTCCATAATGGCTGCCTTTTACAATTTTAATAAAGAATAGAGCCAGTGTGCAAAAAAAAAAAAAAAAAAAAAAAAGACGGGAACAAAAATCTGAGCTATCTCAGAGACAGCATAGATGGCATGTCCCTGAAGATTCAATCTGTATGGTTACTATATGGTTCTGGGAGGAAGTGCCTTTTGCTCTTATTGTATACTTGCACTCCTCATATAGTCTATAGACAAAAGTCTGTCTCTACCCAATGCAACAACAAAACTAAAAACAAACTACTGCAGCTTTCAATAGCTCATCAACAAAAGAGATATTACATGACTAAATATCCCAGGTGATGCCTAAAAGACGGAAGTAAACCAAATACCTATGTGTAAGGGAAAGGGTGGGAAAAGAGGAATGAAGGGAAGAGGCATACATTTTTTTCCCTCTCAACCATGTGCTACAGAAGGAAGACTAAATGAGCTGTAAAACAAGAATTGTAATAACAGATTTAAAATACCCACATTTCTGGGGAGATTAGATGGGAGAAGAATCTTAAAAACCTTATAATCTTTACTATAGTTTAAAACTAAATCCACTAATAAATAATTATTACAGTTTAACATTTGTTATTCAAAATGTGGGTCTATAAGCTAACTGCATTAACATCACCTGCAAGGTTCTTAAAAATAAAAAACCTCAGAAACACTGACACAGAATCTGTTTTTTAACAGCATTGCTGAGCAATTCACATGTATGCTGAAGGTTTGGAAATGGTGGTTAAAATATGCTTGAAACTGAGAAAGCAGTGGGAAACATTGTTGTACAATTTTTGTGATAAAACACACATTCTTATTCAAGGTAACAAATGTTTATACTTCATAATAGCTATATGAGCACTTTTTGGTCTTGTGACCAATAAAGGATTGGTTTTCCCTTCTAATTTGAGCTTAAAAGCTTAAAGTGTTTTCTATCCTGTTTCAGAGATGCTATAGAATGAGTGAGCTAGAGGGACTAATTTCTCAGTAGTGTTTTCTTGTTATCAGCATTCAAAGAATATTCTTGAAGAGGGTGAGTTGGATTAAATGTATTTGTGAGGTTTTCTTTTCCTTCTATCAGATTCGTATTTTGACTGCCTCCAATAACTAGCTGTTTTTGACGATTATATTTAGCTGTCTGTCTCCCTCTTTGAATCCTATTTTTTCTCAGACTCTTGGCAGTTTATGAAGTTTCAGTAATGAGGAGAAAGTCAAACCTTAGCAAGCCTGAGTCAGGCAATTACAACAGCTCCAAAGAACAAAATAATGATGCTGATGCAGTCCTGATTTTTTTTTTAATTTTTAGTGGCAAAAAGTCCTTTACAGCTTTCTAGTATCCCAATTGCACTTTGAAACCCATAATCTGGGTGCACAAACAAGGAGACTTCTTTGTCAATGGTGTTAAGTTCCAAGTGTTTTACCAGAATGCTTAGTAGGCAGAAAGATGATTTTGTATAGGCTTAGGACCTCATGAAAAGCATGTATGTTTATAATAACTTCTGTTACAAAATATTGTTTAAAATGTGTTAATTGATCAAGGGGACCTGAATTTGCCTGAATGTGGTGCAACTCAAAATAGTATAACTAAAACCATCCCATTTATTTGGTGAAACTTATTGTGTACTTACTCTGAGTCATGGGACTCCACACTGGACACTTTGTGCTGAATGAAGTAGATAGGGTCAGTGACCCTGTCAATACCAATTGAAAACAAATAATTAAATACAATTATTTGATAACATCAGCTTGAAAATTGATCTGAATATATTTTGCATAACTATGTAATAAGAAAACTTACCAGGAATTTCTTATTAATTTTACTGTTCAGGAAATACCTCTCTGAATAAGTGCTGTTTAAAAATAAGATGTTAAAATTAAGTAATAGTCATTCTCATAAATGATGGGTGAAGAGTAATGACAGCTTTGGATATAACATATGGAAAGGCTAAACTGGGAGCTTGACAAAGAGCCTTCAGTAGTAACTGTCAGAAAATTAGCAGAAAAAATATGCAAAAAGTGTGAGAAATCAGATGAATGATTTCTAAATGTTGAGTACCTACTATTTCCTGAAACTGTATTAATACCTACATGTATATTTTATATTTTAATTAAAACATCTGTTTTATGCATTAATTTTTATACAGAAAATTAAAATCAATTGTACATTACCTTTTTAACTAAAATCCTTTCTTAAATTGATTTAAAAACTTATTAAAAATCAGCTGTATTTATTTGAATATCAGGAATTATGAATGCCCCTTGTAATTTCAATTACATATTACACATATCTATCTCCTTTTCCATGTTTAATTAGATATTAAAAGAATAAGATTATTTTTGATCCTGATCATTATAATAATGCCTAATTCGACCATTTAAATGCTTTATCACTATGTGGTGAGTATAATTCTCATTTCTGGCTAGCTGTCTCAATCAAATAACAGAGCAAATTGTATCAGTCACCATTACTGAAATTACAATATATAGATATAGAAATAGATCTCTGTGTACCTACACCTTTACCTAATTCTATATGTACACCTATCTATATTTCATTCTCTAGTCATGTCCTCTGTACTTTTTATATTTATCTTTCCAGAATATTTTTTGCATGGACTTCAAAGTTGTTACATATATACATGCAAAAATAAGACTTTTGATGAAAATTAAATTTCAAATTTTATATTTTTATTTTAACAAATTATTTTGAATATTCTTAATATAAAATATATGGCATATAATTTTGCTGGTGGATCATAATTTATTTATATATTCTCTTTTACTTATTACCTGATTTTTTAAAATTCCAAATAATTCTGATATAAATTATCTTTCTCACAATAATTGAAATGGGGAAATGATTTGGGAGTATTTCAACAGGGTAAATACCTAATATGGAATAGCTGAATCAATAGATATTGATGTGTATAATTATGCTAGATCTGACTACCCTGGAAAGTATTTAAATTTTCCTTCCTAACCTATTGAAAGAATACTGAGTTTTGCCAATATTTACATTTCGTTAAATTGCAGTCATTGAAACATTATTTTAATTTATATTGCTTTAATTGTTTATCTAAACAATACAATCTAGACCTTTTAATTATTATCCTCAAACTTCAAAATGCCATTTTTGTGAGATTTCTTCCATTTAAAACTAATCCCTCAGTGTATAGCATAAATTAGGGAGTCTGAACTAAGTTTATAACTAATGATATTTAAGAAATGTAATCACGTAGGGGCACCTGGGTGGCTCAGTCAGATAAGCAGCCAACTTCAGCTCAGGTCATGATCTCAAGGTTCCTGAGTTCGAGCCCTGCATTGGGCTCTGGGCTGACAGCTTGATATGACTAGCTTCGGAGCCTGCTTCAGATTCTGTGTCTCCCTCTCTCTCTGCCCTCCTGTGCTCACTCTCTGTCTCTCAAAAATAAATAAATGTTAAAAAAAGATTTTTTTTAAAGAAATGTAATCATCAACAGTAGTAATTATTCAAAGATTGGTGGTAATGAAATTAAATTTAAAATTATTTTTCAATTATATCTTTCAAAGTAATTCATGAAAAATAATGAACAACTTTATTTCATTTTCAATGAGTAGTAAATGCTGCTGCTGCTGCTGATTGATAATGATACAATTAAAGATTCCTTGAGGACTGCAGATCTTTATGCCAGTTTGATCTTTGTAGGAAATATAAATGGTAAGACTCTTTGTCTTTTAATCTCCCTTAACTTGGACTGGTTTTTTTGTTTTGTTTTTCAGGAAAGTATCTCTTAAACTCAATCCAAATATAAAGTCTCTGAAAGTTAAATAAAACATTAAATCTAGATTTTAAAAAGACAGCATTGGAGAAATTAAAGAAAGAGATGTTTTTTAAAATTAAAATGGTCATTTTATTAAATTATATCACCTATGTTTTTTTTTTTTAAATTTTTTAATGTTTATTTCTGAGAGAGAGAGACAGCGTGATCAGGGGAGGGTCAGAGAGAGAGGGAGACACAGAATCTGAAACAGGCTCCATCCAGGCTCTGAGCTAGCTGTCAGCACAGAGCCCGATACGGGGCTCGAATCCATGAACAGTGAGATCATGACCTGAACCGAAGTCGGTCGCTTAACCAACTGAGCCACCCAGGCGCCCCTATATCACCTATGTTTTAAGGGAAAATATTAAAAAAAATTTTTTTAATGTTTATATTTTAGAGAGAATGATACAGAGTGCAAATGGGGAGGGGCAGAGAGAGAAGGAGACACAGAATCTGAAGCAGGCTCCAGGCTCTGAGCTGTCAGTACAGAGCCTGATGCAGGCCCAAACTCATGAACCATGAGATCATTACCTGAGCTGAAGTCAGACACTCAATGGACTCAGACACCCAGGTGCCCTGATAAATATTTTTTAATTTAGATATAATTAATATATAATATTAGTTTCAGGTATACAACATAATAATTCAACATTAGTATACACTGCAAAATGATCACCACAATAAGTCTAATTAACATCTATCACCATAAATTGTTACCAAGCATGTTTTCTTGAAATCCTTATAGCAACTGTAATTTATAACTGACTGTTAACATTTCATGTATATTTTTTTCTCATATTTTTTAAAAGAGTTATTTATTTATTTTGAGAGAGGCAGGGAGGGGCAGAGAGAAAGGAAGAGAGAAAATCCCAAGCAGGCTGTGCACTGTCAGTGCAGAGCCTAATGTGGGGCTCAATCCCACAAAATGTGAGATAATGACCTGAGAGGAAATCAAGAGTGGGACACTTAACTGGCTGAGCCACTCAGGCACCCCTATTATTTTCTCATATTTTTTGTTATTTGTCATGTGTGTCAGTTTTTTTCACTGCAACCTACTTTTTCTAGATCCTCTGTTGTTGTTATCACAATGCTGAGGATGCATTAGATGAATTCCAATCTTCGGATATGAGATTGGGGTAATTTACTTATGGTTCATTTACATTCGGACAAGTAATACGGACAATGATGGCATCAAATGCCCAGTAAACTTGATGCTTCACGATTGATCTCAGAACACATATTCCATTTCTTCACATGAAGAAACATCAAATAGATTTTATTTTATTTTTTGTATTTTAATTTATTTTATTTCTTTTAAGTTTATTTATTTTGAGAAAGAGAGAGAAGCAGAGAGAGAAAGAGAGAGAGAGCGAGCTCTGTCAAAGCAAAGACCGATATGGGACTTGAACTCACAAACTGTGAAATCATGACCTTAGTCGAAACCAAGAGTCAGACACTTAACGGACTGAGCCACCCAGTTGCCCTATGTCAAAGAAATTTTAAATCCTTTGACACTTTATAAATGTAAGTGAAAATGAAAAATTGATATAGATATATTGACTTTTGTATTAAAGAGATAGTCTTTATAAAGGTGCTGCGTCCAAATCTGTAAAATATGCTCTTCATATGTTAGAACTGAGAACACTTTCGTCCTCTTCCATGATATATTACAAACAGTTGTTGAACTTTAAAGTTTCTGTTGTTTCCAAGTTTATATCAAAGCTATGGATTACAACTTTAATAAGAAGCATATTAAAAAGTAAAGGCTGGGGCACCTGGGTGGCTTAGTCGGTTAAGTGTCCGACTTTCACTTAGGTCATGATCTCTCGGTTTGTGGGTTCGAGCCCCACGTCGGGCTCTGTGCTGAGTCTGGAGCCTGTTCAGAGTCTGTGACTCCCTCTCTCTCTGATCCTTGCCTGCTCACGCTGTCTCTCTTTCTCTCTCCTAGAAATAAATAAAACATTAAAAAAAAATTAAAAAAGTAAAAGTAAAGGCTGGGGTGCCTGGGCATCTCAGTTGGTTAAGCGTCGACTTCAGCTCAGGTCCTGATCTTGCGGTTCGTGGTTTTGAGCCCCGCGTCCGACTCTGTGCTGACAGCTCAGATCCTGGAGCCTCTTTTGGATTCTGTGTCTCCCTCTCTCTCTGACCACCCCCCCCCCATGCTGTCTCTCTCTCTCAAAAA
This sequence comes from Hyaena hyaena, assembly GCF_003009895.1. Lineage (NCBI taxonomy): Eukaryota > Metazoa > Chordata > Mammalia > Carnivora > Hyaenidae > Hyaena > Hyaena hyaena. The sequence goes on along the minus strand of NW_024081639.1, from coordinate 185,460 downwards.
TAAATAAAAAACATTTAAAAATTTTATAAAAAGTAAAAGCTAATGATAGCTCTTCCAGAGAATTCTATTTCTTGAAGTGGTTTGTGTTTATTTATACAAATATACAATAAATCACTTCAGTAATACAGATTTCCATGTATAGTTAAATGGTTTAATGATGTCTGGCTTTTAAATATACATAATATTAAAAAGAAGAGTATGAAAGATTATGGACCTCGTGGAAAATGGAATTGTATACATAATAATGTCCATTAATAGCTTTGGGACCATTTCACCATGTAAATTATTAAGGAATCAATTATATTATTTTAAACTATGTTACACTTTTTATTGTAATTTTAAATCTTTACTAAAAATGATTTAGAAATAATAATATTTCCCACTAAATGCCACATAAAACATAACTTATAGGTATTGATATTGTACACTAATTTTCGTACTGGAGGCTTTAGGTTCAACATGTATAGATTTTATTTTCTTTTTATTTTATATAATATTATAAACAATATTTGAATGTTCATATGGGTTACTACGAAAAATATCCATTTCATATAAAAGAAAAGGTTATAATTCAGATTATCAACAAATGCTTTTCAAGCCCTTTAATGGCTAGTTTCAGTCTTACATCTCATCTCCTAAAAGGCTGTTGGAACTCATACCGGCAGGCTTTGTAGTATGGTGTTAAGAGCTCATGATCTGGATTCAGAATCCTGAGAACTGAAGCCCAAAATACTCCAACTATAATCCTGGGCAATTTATTCACTCCCTGTCTGTATTTTGGTGTCTCCTACAGAATAAAGATAGTGATAGTCGATACATGGGTGATATGCTTATTTTTTTTAATGATGTAGCAAATATCCAACAAAATTGTTATTGTTATTGTATTTATTTGGATTTTTAACTTTTCTATAATCTCTAATCTATTATCAAATAACAACTTCCATTCAAAACTGAAACTTTCAGGGCACATTCTCATGAACTAATATTTAATGAGAGAACTCATTATTTTAGAACATATAGTCTTATAACAACTGAGATATACAATAACCTATCATTTTATATTTTTGTAAATTTTACTTGACCTTATTGATAGAAATTTTTCTGGAAAAAAGAAAATTTATTTTTCCTTTCTCATAATTGTCTCATGTAAATTAAATTTAGTTGCTTCTTTAGTTAACATCATTTTCCTTAAAGACCATTTAACAAAAACTCTAAACAGCTATGAATTATTAAAGTAAAACTACCATTCAATGAGCATACTGATCAAATCATTATGGCCAGTGTGGATACTTTTTTCTAATTTTTCATAACTAGCAATAATTATAATCAAGTTTAGACGTTTTTATAAATGCTGACAGAAGTGCTCACTTAAAAAACACATGGCATCTGAGGATTTATGAGTACATGTGTACACCCAAAAGGTAGTTTGGTCTGAAATAGATGACACTCAACTACTTCCTGTTAGAAGTAAGAAAATGTGTTAATTGCATTTAATATAGTTTATTACACTGTAGTCAACACAGGCCATCTGTCCACACAGCTGCCTCTTGGTGGTTTCAGCAAAGTGAGTGTATGTATTTTAAGGGGAAGCACAATTGAAAAAAGCAAAACAGCCCACATTGATTGACTTTGTGTTACACGACTATATGCTTTTTTTTTTTTTTTTAATTTATACTGAGTAAATATGATGTTTACCAGATTTCCTCTTGGGGTAAGAAGTGACTTTGTTAGGAGTATGTCTTGATAAGCTACTTGATTAAAACTAAATATGAAGGTTTACACTGACTGAAGACCAAAAAAAAGTAGAACCTTTAAACTCTTTAATATATCTAAATAGAAATGTGGGTCTGGAATTGAGGAGACGGGAGAGAGCAGTGAGAAAGGGGCTCGAGAAGAATAAGACAACCTGGCAAGGACCGAGGCATTGTGTTGGAGAAATGAGTTGGGGTCCTATTTTTTCCCTGTGTACCAGTCATCTTTTATTGAGTGTTAATTCTCAATTAGAATATGAAAATACTCAAGGATGCCAGGCAAAGTTCAAAATCACGAATGCAGAATATGTGTCCACATTGGCCCTCTTCGGTGGTATTTGTATCATGGCTCATGTTTGAGTTCCTTATAAGAATGACACTAGTTGAAAAGCCCGTGAACTGCCAGCACCATAGAAATCACGGAGAGGTCCCCTTTCTTCACAGTGAAATACTTGTTGTAATACCCCTTGTAAGCTCCAGCAATGGCTTCTTGGGGATAATGCCACATCAGTATCCAGCTTGGCAGCTCTCCTTGTTTGACATCCAAGAGCTTCTTTTCCTTCACTGGTACAGATAACATCATCTTGGAGTCCTGGGTGTCCATTATCCCTGCTTCAGGAGAACTTGAGTGGGGTTTCTTTTAAGAACAAGAATGATAACTCTACAACTGGTAATTAGCATTTCTGTGATGTATTCCAGGTCATTAAAAGTTTAGTAAAGTATACTAGTCACACACAAAGAATTGTCATGAAAAAAAAAATTGTCATGAATATTGTGTTTTTGCTTGGTAAAGATCATGTTGTTCCAGTAAAGGATCAAAGGGAAAATCATTGGGTGATGGAGTCAGAAGTAAACTCAACAAACTTCAGTGAAAAACTTTTAGAAAGATAGAGACGAGCATGCAAGCCTATTACCCCCTTTAAGGTCACAGACATCTTGAAAAGAGGATGCAACCTTCCCCAAGCAGATGAACTTTAACTAATTAAAAACAAATTTAATATGATTAATGTTACTGTAATTGGCATAAGCTTAATTTATGGGGAAAAGTGACCTAAGCAAGTAAATCCGTTGTGTTGCTTTTTGAGGAATGATGCTAGAAGATAAGCTCATTAATTCTAATCAAAATATATTGAGTGACTTTCTGTGCCCAATGATTTTTAAGTCACTATATATATATATATATATATATATATCACAGTGAATAAAGGAAACAGAAATCCTTGTCCACATGATGATTACATTCTAATGGAGAAAAGAGGCAAAGAAAAAATAAATAAGTCAGATATGCAGTATGTTAGTTGATAGTACATACTATGAAGTAAAAAAAAAGAAAGCTGACAAGGAATTATTAGGGAGAGGATGTTGGGAGCCATTCTGAGCTCACTAGTCGAGAAAACTCCTGGTGAGGTTAAAGCAAGTTTGCACAGTCTCTTGCCAATCAGATGATGACTGATATCCACCCTCACTCAATTATGTCTGCTTGAGCACCAACCCCCAAGGTACCTTGTTGATCGGTATCAGGAGTGACTTATCCCCTTATTCTGGCCCTGGTATGATGATTGCACCTTGTGAAGGAATTTATTGTGGGAACTTCTTCTTTTGATTATGGGAATAGACACCGTGTCTCCAGCAGGTCCTGTTTCCCTCCATACTTTCCCTTGAGCTTTGAACAGGCCAATGACCCTTACTCATAAAAGATTGGCCTTTACGTGTACAATTCTGTTTTTATGGTTGCGTTAGTCCAAGAGGTTCATCCAGCTCAACATGTAAATCAGCTAACGAAAAATGTCTCTCATGCTCTAGCTATTCAAGAAATCATAAAACTAGACGCAAAGGTAAATGCACTCGATGAGGCTATTCTATCTATTGGAAATGAGCTAAAGTCTTTAAAGGTATGGCTAGCTCTCTGGTGCCATAAAGCATATAACTGGAAAATCAAGTCTTGCCCAGAGACAAAGAGCCTTACTTAGAGAGAAGGAGCAGATAAGGGCAGAACATAAGTTACCACATATACCTTTGCTAACTGGTCATGTATAGCAGTTCCTTCCCTAAGGCCTACATTGCACAAACACCTTCCCTTACCCTGGCAGCTGTGATGAGGATGAGTATCTACAAACCTATGACTTAATCTTAGTGTTATTAAAATGTGAGCACCCTGTTATTTTCTTAGTTACTCAACCTCACTATAATTCGGGCAGTTCTGCAAGAAGACTTCTGTAAAACCTGTTTCTGTACATTTTCCGAAAACATTTTATCACAGAGAACAATCCATTGTAAAAATTCCATTTTCTGATGCCATGTTAACGTTTGACCTATAAATAAAGACACCAAAACCGGCAGGGCAGAGATACCTGCCTGGTGATCAGAAAGGATCTCGGGGCTCTCTCCCTCCCTTGCCGACACCGTCTATCCTTCAGGGACCCCTGGACCTGGCTGGAGCTGGACTCTGGCAAGAGGACATAAATTTTATTTGAGCAAAGACCAAAGGAAATGAAAGTACAAATCAGACAGAGATCTGTGTAAAGAGTCACAGACATAGGAATGTGTAAAGCCTCTGAGGCTCAATTTGACCTGGCTGTTCAAGAAAGCACAAGAAGATTTGGAATCACAGATTATAACAGTGCATTAATGTCAATCTTCTCTTGATGGAAATATACCAAAGTGAGTACCAGTTTAACTAATCAATATATATTTATTTTATAAACAGAATTGTTGGGTAATATTTCAAATTATTGTGTCGGACACATTTATAACCCCTAACCTATACAAGATCATATACTATGCTGATTTTTTTTCTTAGACCACTCTTTTTATTTCTACTCCATAGCAAAGTAACTAGGTATTATTTTGGATCCATCTGTTACCTAATGTCGTGGCTAGACAGAGCCATGAACTGTAACATGTGAAGCATTTCTGGACCTCTTTATTCTCTTTTATCAGAATAAAACTGATAGGGTGTCAGAAGTACCAGAGAAAATAAACAGGGCATATCTTATAAAATATATATACTTTCATTTCTTCATTTCAACATGTTTATTGAGAAACTACTCTATGTGACCAGTGTGTTAAGCCCTGGAATTATCAAACTATAAGCAGACATGATTTTATTCTTAAGACGATGGTAGGAAATTCATGTAGCATGCAAATGATACAGCAAGAGAAGCTGAAAAAAAGACATATTTTATGGAAGCATGTAGTGGCAGGGACTCCTCTTGCATTGGAGATCAGAGAAGACCTCACTAAATAAGAAGATACTAAAACTCTCTTATGGGATAGAAAGTATTATTTTGGTTAAAGACAAAGTGATCAAAGATACTAAATGATATTGATGATGGGAATATTTCCAGTTCTAACAATTGGTCATAAGATTGGGCAAAGTGGATATGATATGAGGTACATATAGATTGGGCACTGTGGTAAAAGTGCAGATTGAAGAATGTTCATAAGAGACTGGAAGAAAAAGATCCTTGGACCAACACCTAAACTAAGGCCTACTGGCAACCTCCTTATGGAATTTTGTGATAGATGAGGAGGAAACATGAGGCAGAAAGTGAAGGTGGTATTAGAAGTGATTTTTTTTTAAAGACTGGAATTATATAGCATTTTTCTATGTTTATTTTTTAATTTTTTTAATGTTTTATTTATTTCTGAGAGAGAGAAGGTGTGAGCAAGGGAGGGTCAGAGAGAGAGGGAGACACAGAATCTGAAACAGGCTCCAGCCTCTGAGCTGGCAGTCAGCACAGAGCCCGATGTGGGGCTTGAACCCATGAACCGCGAGATCACGACCTGAGCTGAAGTTGGACGCTTAACCGACTGAGCCACCCAGGGGCCCCTAGTATCTTTCTATGTTTATAACCAAGGTTTTAAGTTGATGCTGTAACATAAAGTTGATATCAGTGACCTAGGGGATTTCCTTAGAGGGGAGGGAAAAGGATTTAATACAGAGGTTGAAAGAGTTGCCTTAGATAATGCCAATAACTATTCATCTAGAAGGCAGAGTATGTGTCTCCCATGCAATGAGATACATATACTCAGGATGTACTGAATTTCTCTTCTCATGTCTTCAGTTTTCTCAGTGGGAAAATAAAAGTAGAATTACCAGCTAACTGGCAATTAGAGAAAGGGTCTTGGCAATTTAAGAAGAGAGAGTACACGAAATAGCTGCTGAGTTGAATGGTCATGAATTTAAAATTAAACCCTTCAAGCTGCCATGTTCAAGGATTAAGTTTGCAAGGGAGGTATAGGTAGGGTTCAGGTTATACTAACTGTTGTAGTTTCATCAAGTGCATATGATGCAGGGAGAGAGTTGTAGGGAAATTGAGAGTGTATACTTCCATACAAATGATGGAAGATATAATTTAACCTGTGTGAAGGGAAGAGTAAAGACATCAGAGGCTCTGGACATTACAAATGTAGCTGAATCAATGGATAAAACATTCCGGTGGTGTTTAAGAGTTATTAGAAATGGGATACTAAAGTGACTGAGTTGGAAATATGGGGATGGTGTCCAAAGAATAGTGTTGACATTGAAATTATAGTAGCCAGCTATTGATATTGACAAGGGTAGGTAATGAGCAAGGGATTAGGTAATGGTCACTAGAGGAGAGGAGGTGAAGGAATTGTGAAGCCAGAGTATCAGGTACATTATCTACCTGGACTTTGAAGTTATTATGATTTATGATAGAACTAATGTTGCAGAATGTTTAAATGTTTCTGCCACAGTCCACATCCAGCACCGGGTCTGTGGGCCAAAGTTATTACACATCTAAAATATGAGAATCATTTCAGATCATTTTGTCTTCAAAATTGCTAAAATTTGAGGTGGTCATGAGGCATTTCAGGGACATGTGTCTCAGTAGGTGTGACACCGTCTCACTCCTCACGCATAAACCACAGTTTTCCTTAGTAAATATTCAGGAAATCACGTGATTCTCAATTTCCCTCCATATGCAGAACAGTAAACTGATGTGGACTTCAAATTGATTAACCCCTTGCACTCTTACTATGGCTTTAGTCTACCCAATTAGAGTTCAGCTTTTGTTGAAAGTCTGTTAAATCTCATCACTGGAAGAACAGGCAAGAGAGCCCACTGGCACATTCCGTACAGCCAAGAAGTGGCCTGGAGATCACAGCTGGCAGAGTGGCCTTTAGGATGCCTCAATGTCTCCCAGGAGCCATCAGTAATTTTCTAAACTTTTCAAATGTTCACTTTATAAGAACCGTGATAATCTGTGAACTTTGCATCATTGGAGACATGCAACATTTAAAGTAACTCATCCCATCTTCAGCATCGAGTGTTTAGACATCTGAAGTACGAAATAGCTTTATATTACTGTCTATATCTATATATGAGAAATGCATTATCGAGAAATCTTTTTATTTAGTAAAAGCTTATATTAGTTTACTAAAGGCCTATATAATGTGTGGTATTAACAAATTACAAAGAAATGGGCTTCACGCTCATTCTCTAATTAGTCCTGGGACAATATGAAACTAGTCAGAGTTTCTACATATTCTCTACCCATCATGTCCTAAGGACATTCTGTGCATTGGCCATCTAGGTACTGGAGTAAATAAAGCAGAGTGAAAACCAGGAGATTCTTTGTGCATAATTACTATGACTACTCCTGGGTGATATTTTTGAAATAAAAATATTCTGATAGTACCAACAAAAATACACTTTTAAAACTGGTAGTGAAATGGAATTAAATAAAACAGAAACATGAGAACACTTCTGTTACAAAGGCAGAATTAATGACCAATTTAATCCTCACATGAAGTAATTACATTATCTATCTCCTATTAAATTCATACTATTTTCTCTTTGCCAGAGATAGGTTTCCAGGTATATAAGTGTGGATATTTTCTTGCTCTAAATATTTTTTTTTATTTAAACAGTGCTACTAAAAATATTTTATGTATCAGTAATTCTGTATGTCTGAGAGTAGTATATCTACATATAGGTACCATATACCTCATAAAATGGAATTGATAGATTAAAGATGTAAATTTTTATATTGATAAGTAATTGATACAAAGTTTTCTTTGTATTGCATTCTTAATAATAACGTGTAACATTAAAGGTTCACGCAAATTATCAATGATTTATATTAATTAATCCTAAGTCTTTGCCAAGCTAAGTTCTGAAAATGACATAGTATTGATTGTTACATAAATGTATTTTGTTATGCTAGAGGTCATGCTAGGAGCCATACCAGCCTTGCTGGATGACAATCACAGCGAGGAAATGGCAATGTTTGCACAGCTCCTGCCATGAGAGGCGAAACTGGTATCTTCTTCTGCCACTCCTGGCTCATGTTGGAAATGAGCCTGCGGGTATTGACCAGGCTTCACAATATTCCAGATCAGACCGATATTCCCCATACAGATTCCTCATAAGGAAAAGCATATTCCTGCCTTTTTAAATGAGATTTTAGATGAAAGCACTGTGGATGATTGTCAAAAGGCTCTTCCTATAGGCCTTGTAGACCCAAGACTAAGATAATAAAGAGGGTTAAGAACACAAGAGTTACAATTGAGCTTGGCCCTTAGACAATGAGCCTAATTTAAAGTTAATGAGCAGATTAAGACAGAACTTAAGTTAATACTTATACCTTTTCTAACTGGTGATGTATAGCAGTCTCTTCCTTAAGACCTACTTTCCACAAACACCCTCCCTCACAGCTGGGATGAGGATAGATGAGTAGCTAAAAACAAAGGCTGACACATTTAGGGCCTCCATGGTGCTTACACCTTCAGCATCAAGTCAAAAGGGTTTCCACAAACAACTTATTAACTAGCTCAAAAACATTCATCCTCTTGTGAGCCAGACAGAATGACTCCTAGCCTATCTATATACAACTTAACCTATGTCCTAACCTTTGCATTATTAACTTAGAACAAATATGTATGTCATCCTGTTTTTCACTAAGAACATCCTGTTATTTCCGTAGTTTTAAGATTTATTCAACCTCATTGGGGTAATTCTGCAAGAATACTTCTGAAAAACCTGCTTTTGCACACTTTTTAAAGCATGTTATCACAGAGTTTTTCAGTGTAAAAATTCCTTTTTCTGACGCCATGTTATCGTTTGACCTATAAATAAAGACACCAAAACCAACAGTGCAGAGATGCTGCCTGGTGATCAGAAAGAATCTTGGGGTTCTCTCACTCTCTCTCGACGACACTGTCCATCATTCAGGGACCCCTGGACTGGCTGGAGTGAGTCTCCAGCAAGGTCACATATTTTAAATATTTTTATTTTTTTTCGCTGCTCTGCCTATTCATAACTTTCACCAAATTTCTTCTGTTAATAGTTTCTTATCTTATTAAAGCAATATGTATATTGTAGATCTGAATCCTTTGTCATTTATTGCAAACGTGCTTTCTCTAATTTGTGTTTTATTTTTTAAGTTTCTTTAAGTACTTTGAGAGTATCTGCATGCACACACGAGCAGGGGAGGGGCAGAGGGAGAGAGAGAGAAACTCTCAAGCAGACCTTGTGCTGTCAGAGCAGAGTCGGAAGCAGGGCTGAGTCTCAGGACTATGAAATTATGACCTGAGCCAAACTCAAGAGTAGCATGCTTAACTGACTAGCCAACTAGGTACCCCCAAATTGAATTTGTTTACAGAAAAATTTACTCTTGCTAAGAGTTAAAAAGTTATATTAATGTACTCATCTGTTATTTTAATTTTGATTGCAAAAATTCAAATCTTGCTAATAGAAGCCTTCTTTACTCCAGTATATTGTATTTTAAAATTCTCATATTTCTTTGTAGTACTTTATGGTAACCTCTTTTTAAAAAACATATAAATATTAATTCTATCTTTTTTTATCTTGGTGTAATGGCAACTGTAAACTTTTTTCTTACATGACTACCCAATTGTTAGACAAATTTATTTTATAATTAATCATTTCTTTACAATTAGGAAAAACCACATTTGCCATTTAACAAAAAGCTCTACTATTTTCTGTTGATTTGTATATTCCTATCATGATATATAGTTAGATATAAATATAGATATTTTACTATTATACATTTGAGATGGTTAATATTTGGAAGTATGCTGTTTGTTCAAACATTTTCTGGTCACTCTGAATGTTCATAGTCCAATATGAAATTTAGGAAAATTTAGTCAAGTTTCAAAAATATCTCTTTGATATTTTAATTTGGATTGTTTTGGTTTAGACTTACTGGGTGAGGCTTGACATCTTCATTACATTGTGTCATCCTATCCAAGATACGTTTGGGTTTCCATTCATGAAGTCCATCTTGGGATCACTCCTTAGAAACAAACTTTTCTTCCTATTAGCTTTTATAACTTTTACTAATGAATTTGATGACGTTATTTTCATTTATTTGGCTACCGAAATTGCTATCTACTCTTACATTGTATTATATGTATTACATTGTATTAGTCTTACCTAGCTAGTTGCTGGTTTTATATGGCTATAGTATTCATACCTATAGTTGTTTTTTTTTTTTTTTTACAAATAGTTTATTGACATACCTATAGTTTTGTAACCAGCCATTTTACTGAATTTTATTTTATGTTAAAGTTTATTTGTTTATTTTGAGAGAGAGAGAGTCCACATGAGAGCAGGGGAAAGGCAGAGAGACAAAGAGACAGAATCCCAAGCAGGCTTTTGGGAGCCTGTCAGCACAGAGTCCCATGTGGGTCTCTACCCCATGAACAGCGAGGTTATGACCTGAGCCAAGATCAAGAGGTGGATGCTTAACTGACAAAGCCAGGCGCCCTTAACTGAATTTTAATATCGGACCCATTATATTTTAGTTTTAAATTATCTTTAAATTTTTACAGGTCTATTGCTTGTTGATATTAACATTTTTTTCTTTCCAAAATATATTCTTATTTTTTTCTTTTTGTCAAATTTCTTTAGACACACTTAACAAGAGTGGTATGTGCTTACTTTTAGCACATTTTTAGTGGATAAATATTTAGCATGATGTTAGAACAACCTTGTTAAACGATTAAGATTCATGGGCAATGGGGTAATATAAATTATATATGCTTGTGAAAAACTTCCAACATCAAAACTTAGTATTTTATTTGTTTTAGGATTAATCATGTTTTTGACTGAGATTACTTGCTCTGGAGCTAACTACAAAATTTAGTTTCTGAATTCCAGCAAAGCCCACTTGAGCAGTAGAAACCACACTGCAGGACGTGTAGTGCCCTGTCTGTGTGGCAACACTTCTGTCCCCTGCCTCGTTGCCATATAAAAAAGTCATTAGATGAGTGAAATATGTTTTTCATGGGAGACAAGACTTCCAGATTGTAATACAGTTCTTCCACATTCATTGGCAAGGTATGGTTTCTATGACAGTTTCAAGTTCCCATAGAGATGCATTAAAACATTGTTTTAGTATCCATTCGAAACTTCCTGGTTTAGAGAGCTGCCAGAATTTCATAACTGGAAGCAAAGGGGAGCCAAGGCCAGGGCAAGAGGTGCCAGGTGACAGCTTGTACCCTCTGCTTGCATGGACAGGGTTCTGGCATGTATCTGGTCTATAGAAAGTATAGCTGAAGTCTATATTGTCATAGCTGCCCAAGTTACAGCCTTGCTGCTCTGAGGTGAGGAGAGAAAAAGCCTGCAGCAGGCAATAGCAGGAAAGTGGACAGAGCTCAGGAAGGGTGTCTGGGAGCTATGGGTGCAGGAACATGGTGATGCCACCTGCAGCCAATTTCATGACATCTCCAAGCTCTTCAGGAACTGTTGGTAGTTAGTAACTTTCACAAACGTGTCACCCACCTTCCTCTTTTCTCCTTCCACCCACAGTTGAGTGTTAGACTCAGGGGAACCCTGTGCCTAGAAAAGCGGTACCAGGAGGAAGAGGAAGGGAAATCGCCCCATGGAACAAGGAAACTCTAATATTGAAATCAAAAATGATATAGTGACTAAATTTTTCATAATTGAATTACATTACAAAGTCACCAGATAATACTAAATTTACCACAAAGGATGTGATATGTTAATTGGTAACTAAAAAATTTCCCCACAATTATCAAGCCATATGGTCCTACCACATGATGTTGATATCATTTATTAACGAAAACAAAAATATTTTATGTTTATACACAACTCATACCTGATATGTATGCCAAAGTCTGGTTCTCCAAACTAGGACAGTATTTTTAAAAATTGTTATTTCCTGGGAGGTACACCATAGCGATTTCATAATCTTAGGTGTGAGAACCACAGCCTTGTGGGGAATAAATTTAGGAATTCCCTGGGCTTGCATGGATGGGTTAACAAGGCATAAAGAATTAGAAAGCTATAAGATACTCACACCCAAATTTGGGTAAACACGATTAGGTAATTAGGGATGGAGAGAGTGGGGCAAAGGCCCCAATATAGAAGAAAGATCTATGAGGTAAGCAAAAGTAGATATTCAGGGTTGGTACGCCCCTCAATTTAGTTCAATAGCAGAAAGCTGCTTTCTCAGGAAGGAAGGACCAAATTAGGTAAACAGGTAAATAGGGCTATAGACCAGACAACTGCAGGGTGAGGTTGCCCAGAGCAGAGTTAATCAGCAAAACAAAACGTTCCTTGTTGACCTTGAGCTAGCATGCTTTATCTGTCTTATCCCCTAGGCTAGCTAAGATAAACAGACAATGGTGTCTCATGACTGCCATTAACAACCATCTGCCCAGTGCCAGGATTTTGTTTTACATTGACCTAAACTCCTAACACTATGTATTTTCAAAACCCCCATTCCTTCATGCCAATGAGTAAACGTTCACAGATTCATTATCTCTTTGTGCATGTCTGTCACATTTGTAAAACTTCTGATTCTAATAATACGGACTAACGACCCTTATTTGGGGTTCTTGTCTTCGTTGGGACATTTGCCATCTCTTGCATTTTAATCTTGGGTCTCATTTTCTTGCTAGACAAGAAAGAACTCTAGACCCAGAGTCTATGACAAGCCTAATGTCTTTTCCCGTGTTTTTTGCTTGCTTGTTTATTTGTTTGTTATACAACTTTTCCTGGTGATTCTCATGTGTAAACAATGCTGAAGACCACAGCTCTCACACAGGACTTCTCATACTGCCCTGTGCATACAGATTACCAAGATGTCTTGTTGAAACTAAAGAGCCTACGCTGGCCTATCAAACTGCCTGCTGGGGCCAAAGCTGGTAGTCCATGGCTCCAGCTTTAATAGAAGACTCTATAGCACATTTTAAATGGATAATTGGCATTATCTACTTTGAGAAATTTTATTTAAGTTTACTTTTGAAATATCTGTGCCGTGTGTGTGTGTGTGTGTGTGTGTGTGTGTGTGTGTGTGTGTGTGTGTGGCGGGGTAGGTGTGGGTGTGAGAGAAAGATCGTGCATTGCATTGAAAATGTATTGGCCTTTTCACATATCAATTTTCTTTCAAATTATCGTCTCTTCACTCACTCCATTTCTCTTGTATTTGTGTTTACTTTTTCTGGTTAATTTGCAATTTTTCAATTTGGTGCATGGAGGGTATTTTTTTCCCAATTAGGTTAGCTAAAGGCTGTTTCTGTGTTACATTTTTAACAGACAATTTAGGTGGTTCTTTGCAAAATATACAGTTTACCATTTTATTATTTTTTTAATTTATTAGTTTTCATTTTTATTACAATATTTCTTCTGTTTTTCTTACATCAATTTTATTATTACTTACTGTCATTTTTATTCAATACAAAACATTTTCCTTTTCTGGTTTACGAATATAAGACATTAACTCTTTAAACATATCTTTAGCTAATCTTAAGCCAAACTATTTTAGCCATCTTCTGCCATAGCCAGGATTTGGGGGAAATTAGCATGTTCATTGCAATTATTATCTGTATTCTGCAATTTGTGCTTAAATTTCTCTTGAATTTTATTAGTTTTTTTTTCCTTTTACTATTAAACACATTTATTTATTTTAATAAGGGAATGTGGTGTTATTTTCTGTAAATGTTGACATTTTCTATTTGTCCTAATATATAGGCTATTTTTACAATGTTGCCATGCACTTTTAAAGAGAATAATAGTTTCTGTTTTCAATTCACACAGAGTTTAAATTAATCTATTAGATCAGACATCATTCTGATAATGGGGTTCTCTACACACTTTAAATATTTATCCAGTTTATCTGTTATCTTTCTTGTATTTTACTCTATTTCTCCATTTATTTCTTAAAGGGTTTAAATTTTGATATTCAATTTTATGGTTACTGTATATTCATGATCATTATATTTTAGTACCTTTTTTCTGTTTCTTATCTATTGCTTTTGTTTTGAAATCAAAATTTGTTTTTTTCCCCATGCATTTGTCATATATTTGGCTGAAAATTTAATTTCCATTATTTTGAGTTATTCTGTGTTATATATGTCTATAATAATCATATTTGCTTTTACTTGATTTTTCACTTTTTATTTTGCTTTGCTGTTTATTTTTTTATCTTCTCTCTTTCTCTTCATGGCATTATGTATTTTGAAGTTTTATAGACTTTTTAATATAACAAATACTATATCTATTAGCTTTTATGTCTACTTTTTAAAATTCAAGTATAATTAACAATATTATATTAATGTGAAGTTTATAATATGAATCAACAATTCTATACATTTCTCTCTGTTCATCAAGATAAGTGTACTCTTAACCCCCTTATCTGATTCCCTCCTCCTCTCTACCTCCTGACTGGTAACCACCAGTTCATTCTATGTATTTAAGAGTTTATTATTTTTTTGGTCTTTTTTGTCTTTGTTCACTTGCTTCGTTTCTATAATTACACAAATGAGTAAAATCATATTGTATTTGTTTCTTTGACTGACTCATTTCACTTAGCATTAAATTCTTTATTATCTGTCCATATTGTTGCAAATGGCAAGATTAATTATTTTTTACAGCTGAATATTTCATTATACATGATTATTATATATTATTATAATTATAAATAATTATGCAAAATTACTATATATTACTTATCACAATATATTATTATTTCATTATCTATAACATATGTCATATAATGTATATAATTATTATAATACTGAGCAGTATTATAGCTGATATATGTCATATTGTCTTCATCCATTCATCTATTTATGGACCTTGGGTTGCTTCCTTATCTTGGCTACTGTAAATAATCCTTAGATATGCATAGGGATACCTATATCTGTTTGAATTAGTGTTTCATTTACTTTGAGTAAAGACCCATTAGTGGAATTACTGTACCATATGATAATTCTGTTTTTAATTGGAGCAGACACTCTGAAAAACAGGTTGACAGTTCCTCAAAAATTAAACATAAAATTATCTATTTTTAAGTATTAAAAAATGAGAAAAGTATCATCTAAATACATCCTACTTCCCTTTTATGCACTATTCATAGGTATTTTATTATTTTATATTCTTAAGATTCATGTTATTATATTCTGTTTATAAAACCAAAAAATTGAATTTCCACCATCATTCGGACTAGCTCTACACTAAAATGAATGTGATTGACCACACCAACTCTTTTCACAGCTTCTTCATTTCTGAGCTTTATATTTGGGATTATTTATGTATTATCTAGATTCATCAAGTTGTAACTCCGCACTTAGCCCAAAATAAATGCTTGCTTCCTTGTTTGTCTTATCAGTTTTCAAACTGAAAACACATTCCATTTTAAAATACAAATTAATTTATTTTGCCTAAATGTGAACATATAAATGAAATCATATAACAAGTATTCTTTCATGCTGTACTTCTATTTCATATCATTTTGTTTTACAGATTCATATTTGTTGGCTATAACACTAGCACATTCCTTTTCTCTGTTGTATAATATTCCATTATTTGATTGCACTGTCATTTATTCTACCATTCTATTGTTCAAAAAATTTTGGGTTGTTCCTAGTTATGAGGTATTGCTAACAAAGTAGCTTTAGAAATTCTTATATAGAGAACACACATATGTTCACATAACTCATTGTTGTATATATCACATCTTTATTATAAAGAATAGTGTTTACTAAGAAATAATTTATTTCCAACAACATTTTTATCAGTTTATGATACCATCAGAGTTCTTGTAGCTCCACATCTTGCCCACACTGATACAGTCAGAAGTAATTTTAGACATTCTTATAGGCAGAGTATCTCATCATTATTTTTTATTAACTATGAATTAAGTATACTTATTGGAACATTGATTAAATATTTTAACAAACTGTCTAATTTCTTCTTCTTTTTTTAATTTTTGCTATGTCTATCTCCTCGATTTAAAAGGTTTTTTTTCTATTTTCTGTATAAAAGTCCATTGATGCCTAGAAGAAATATAAATAAAGCTTATATTTTTGCCTTATTTTCTCATGTTTTTAAATTAAAGGCACTTTTCAATAGGTAAAATTTCTTAAATGAATTTTCACTTCTATTTTCTTTAATCATTGATATAATTTATACACACAAAAATGTCTTTATAATAACTTTGGGGTTATGAAAATATTCACAAAGATTATATTTTCAAAGTCTCATTTTATAGTAATTTGCTCATTTATGTAATTTACTTTTTCACATAGTTTTATAATCTATCTTCACTTAATATTTTAATATAGTGGAGGTAGATATTCATCTTTCATCTTTTATACACTGATATCCTATATTCCAACACCAGTCATGGATAAAAGCATTGCTTTACACTTTATTAAAGATCCATCTTGTTGTAAATAACTTACAAAGTAGCGTTCATAATGATTATATTTATATTTTAGTTCCATTTGCTATACATGCACCAATACTGAAGTGTCTTATTTACTATAGCTCTATTATAATTATAAATACCGAAATGAAAATCATTCCCCTTTATTGTTCTTATCTTGACTATGTAAAGCCATTATACTTTTCTTATAAATCTTAAAGTCAATTTGTGAAGACTTCAAAAATCTTATTGGGACTTTGAATATTAAATGTGTCGAACAATATAGGAATAGTTGACAAATTTTACAACAATGAGACAAAATCATCTATGACTGTGATATAAACTTCATTTATTGAATGCTCTTTAATGTTTTTAAATGAAATATTTACATCTTTTGTAATTTCTCTCAATAAAATAAACTGAATTAGTGTTATAAGTTTTTCATATATGCCTTGAATACATTTTTTTATATATATTCCTAAACTATTCTTTTGTCAGGTGCTATTTTATTTATTAAATGCCTCTTTTTCTGTGTTAGTTGATATACAGAAATGAAACATTAGGTATATTGATTTGTGTTGATAAACTTGATAAACTTTTAGTAATTCTTCAAAATCCATCTTTCATTTCTCTGAGTTTTCTATAAGCATCATCATATCACCTTCCTTTACAATCATTATAGATATATACCTTTTCCTTTTCTTTTGCACCAACTAAAACTTTTGACTTAATGTTGAAAAAATGTAACTTTAGTGAATCTCTGTACTTACCTCTCAGCTTCAGAGGGGAAGTATTGAATCATTGATTGATTGATTATAAAGTGATGACTTAATATGTGTACATGGTAAAAAGATTACCACAACTAAGTTAATTAATACACCATCACCTCATTTTATAGCTCATCGTTAAGTATGATGGTGATTGCAAATTTCTGGTAGACGTCTTTGTAATTTTAGCTAAATTGACTTCTATACCAGTAAGGTATATTTGTTTTTTAAAGGTATTAAATTTTTGTTCATGAATGATATTAGACTATAATTTTCCTAGTGGATAGTATTCATATTGGATATTTTTCATCAAAGTTTTACTGGCATCATAAAACAAATTAGAGAGTATAATATGCATTTTATTCTGTCTAGGTTTTTATGTATTATTAGAAATTTTTTTGTGTGTTGTTGGAATTTACTAGTAAAGAACAGTGATTTTGGAGTTTTTTTCTCAAAAAGTTTTCCCCATGCAATTAACTTCCTACTGTTCTCTTCAGGAATGCTACTTATTTCACAGCAAGTTTTGGTAATGATATTAATTAAAATATGTTGAAATGTAATAGCTATTTAAGAATTAAATATCAGAACATCAACATCTTAATAAAATACAAGTTAATTTCATGTTTGTGTAAACATGAAACAGGTGGTTCTCTTCCAATCAATGATTTCACGGCCCAGGCCCCTTTTCGTATGGTTTTGCCACCAATCGTGTATGGGGCTGTATTGCATGAAACCATAAATGACAGAGCACTGAAACTATGAGGTCAACCTGGAAATGAAATACTTTCAGTTTAATTTATTGGGATTCAGTCACATAGCCCTTCCACACTGCATATCTGGTTTAGCTGTTTGTAAAGAAAAAGAGATGGATTAGAAAGATTAGCTAATAGTCATTAGCACAGTATATTGTTTCCAGTAATTTGCCTATTTATTTTCATATTATTCATAATTTATCTCAATTATCTTGGTAATTTTATTAGTTACAAAGTGATTTCCACTTCTCAAATCATTCTGTTCATTGTTTGTGCTACATCATTTTTTTTTTCTTCGTCAATATCACCAGACTATTAGCAATGTGTTTCTCTTTTGAAAGAACTAACTCTTGGCTTGGTTGACCCATCTAATAGGTATCTATATGTGACTGATTTCTGTTCTTCCTGTTTTTTGATACCTGTTTTCTTTCATGCTTACAGTGTGTGCACATAGCCTGTGTGTGTTAGCATTTATAAATACTGGTACATTACATTTGATATTCAAGTCTGCTCTTACAACTTTTTAACCTGGAAAAGAATCTAATTAAGTGTTACTTAATTTGCCAATAAACTAACTAATTTACACATCTTTTTGTTTCTCAGCTATTCAATTCTGAGAATGCTAATCAACACATTTTTGAATCCATCCAATCCAATTTTCCAACTACAAAGATACTTAAAATGATGACTTTTATAATATATATGGGGATTAGAGTGGGACTGTAGAAAAGAACAGATAATCCCAAACAGTTGGTTATTCTCTGAAAGACTATTCACAATAACTAGTATTGTCTATAAGGTTTCTATCTTCTAATTTACAGTTACTTCCATCCCCAAATGACTCAGTACACATTATAGGATACGTAAAATTGGTTCCTGTATCAAAGGCTATACTTACTCTTCTGGGAACAATTACCATTCTTGAATTGGCACAGAGACTTAGTTTTACATGTCTGTTACTCCCAAATATCTGAATTCTATTTGAGAGAGATTATTTTGTATTTGAGGTAAGGCTACTCAAAGAAAAATATCATGGATGATGATGAATGTTCAATATATCTTTTGACAATCCCTTTCTCAAGATTCCAAATTTCCATGATCTAACATCTGTTGGCATACTATAAATCTTACACCTATTATATGATTTTTCCAAATAATTAATGAGATTTGTATATCCCCCAAATATTTTAACACATTGAGGATTCTTGACTAATTCACTCAACCCTGGATGACATGTCATCCCGGATATTACTTTACAGATGAATAAATCTAAATCATGACATATAGTCCTTTGTGTCATGAGTCCATAGACCCTTCAAAGGCAGAATGTTTTTTTACATGCAGCTAAAAATTTGTACAGGTGGATAGAACAGAGGATATGAGATGTGCAATGGAAATAGAAAAGAGATACCCTCAAGTTTGAAAGATAAGTAAAAGGATGTGTGAATGGCAGATTGGTATAAGAGGCAAGAAATAAGTATGATTATCTTGGTAGTAGATTAAATGCAGTGTTTAGGTTATAAGTATATCTACCATGTGTTTACACATGTATTTCTAGCCCATTTAAAAGACCTATGAGTAGGATGAACAGACTAAATCATACAATAAAATGCTTGTATTGTTTCATTATACATAATTTCTGTGCTTCACTCATTCATTCATTATTCAACATGTTTGCAAGTCCTTCAATTTAGGACACAGAGGTGGGGTGCACAGTGCCTGTTTTCATGAAGCTCACAGAAAAATAAATGATTAGATATGAATATGTTAAACCTATCACAAAAATAATAATATGTATTTAAATGGGCAAAGAGAGGAACATATGATCTGGTCACACTGGTTAGTAGGCAAAATGGGGTATTTTTCCTTCAAAAAATCTGTTTATGTGATCTTGCAGAATAAGTAAATTTCCTAGGAACACAGGCTAGCCGAGATCAAAGATATGTCAGCAAATGACATGTTCTGGGAAAAAAATATGCAAAGACAAGTAGATCTGAATAAGCCTGATATCATAAAAAAAAACTTAAGTAACATGATGCTAAACTGGACATGGTCTTTTATGATACTTTAAGGCTTTAGTAATTAGATTGAAATGAGATCAGACTGTTTTTTAGAAATATAAAATATATGGGCATGGAAAAGAAGAAATAGGCAATGATGGGATGGAGAGGAAGAAACAGCATGAAGATGATTTTAGAATATACAGAAGCAGTGCTTTTTGACCAATGGGGTAAAGAGCAGTGAGAGAAAGGAAATGATATCTCATCCACTAAAGAATGGGGGTCTTGGGTAATTTCCACTATTCAGGTATGACTAGTAGGCAACTGATGCAGGAGCTGGGAGAACAGAAGATGGTATAGGGGAGGCTAGCAGGGGGATGAGAGTTGAATGTAAGCCTGTATAATAACAGATGATATGAGACACCTAAGTGAAACTCCCTGACATAAGTGCTCAAGAGAATGAAGTGGTGTCATTAGCCTCTTTGTGTTAGCTGAATATGATGATATGAGTAATAAAGCCAAGCAAGATTTAGGTGGGTAACAAGTATGTGGATCCATATGGCCATCTCTAAGAATGAAACCTGAAAAAAAATTTAAAAAACCTATCATTTTGTGGGAAGGCCAGGAGAAAGAGCCTGAAAAGCAGAGAAGACAAACTGAGAAATATTGAGAAGAGGGGTTAGAAGAAAACTGAACTTTTTGTCTTAGAATCCAAGGGAAGGCAATTTTAAAATGTCAGAAGTGTGTAGAATAATGTCACAGAAACAAACATAAAGTACATCATGGTCTTTGATGTAGCCCATCGATTTATCCTTAGAACAACCATTAGAGATCTAGGGAAGTGCAGTGTTTGTGGCAGGGCATTATCAAAAATGTAAATGGAGGGAGAGTGAATGAGAAATTGGGAAGTTGAAAATGTAACTGTGATCTACCTTTTCCACTGAAAGTATATTGAAAGTCAAGAGGAGCCTGGACAGAAGGAGAGATTTTAAATGAAGGAAGAAATTCTCATTTCAAAAATGAAGTGTATCACCCAATATCTAATTAAATATAAAATAAGGACAAAAAAATGATGCAAAACAACCTAAGCTAATTTTTTAATAGTTTATAAATCAATCATCCAATGTGTTGGTGAATTTAAAAATAAAAATGGTTTACGTTAAGGGTGAGGCCAGTTTATGGATGGCATTGAAAGTCAACAAGAGATTAGACCTGACCCCCCCCCCCCTTTTTTTGGAAAGGGTAAGAACGGATGTTACTTGTACCTTTTTGGACAGATGGATATCTCTGTTTGACAAATGTTTAAAAGAGAAAACTAAACTGTTATAATTTTCACAATCTTATTCCAGTATTTTGAACATCATTGTCTAACAATGTACCTATATTCAGTCTGATTGAATTATCAGCAAAATTAGATACCAAATGCTCAGTGGCTTTATTATAGTAGCTTTTAGTATGTATGCTAGCCACCTATAAATTAATTTACATCTTTTGACAATGTGAAAATTATCCTCGATTTTACCTCATCAGATGATAATCAAGGAAAAAAAAACAAATGAAAATTCTTAATCTAATCATAGCCTTTTAGTTTCACATAAGAGATACCAGGAGACAGTTTATGGCTGTATGTGTGTGTCACTCCTTACACAAACACAATAATATCTGTTGAGAATGAATGGAAGGGGTAATATGCACATGCCACCAGAAACAAAGCTACAATGATGGCCGGGTTTACTCCAAGGACACTTAACCACCACCACTCTGTGAGGACCTGTCAGGTGTGCCTGTTGTCACAGGCTTAGGACTCAAATGATGTCTGCTTAAAAAATATCGGTACAAACTTCAAAAGATCAGATAATGAAAATCTGTGCAGGGTGAAATTGTTTTTAAATAGTTTTCCAAATAACTTTTGTGTTGCATTTTCATGGAGATTTCCACTTTGAATTAACTAATGTGTCTCTTCAGCAGGTAGTTTTTTTTTTCTTTCAGTTCTTATTTTCAGAATACATAATTAGTGACCATTGAATAGCTGTTTCTAGCCAGATAAACAGAACTAAACAGAACAAAGACTTGCAGATGAAAATATCTTTAAACTTTTTACAATCCCTCATCTATATTTTAAAAACAATGTAATAATTTTGGGTGTCTGAGTTCTATTTAAATTGCCTTAAATTGGTATTATTTTTCTTTTTTTTGCTGACTTACCTGGTTTAATTTTATTGTAACCCCCTATATTCTGGTGCCCCCGGTTATATTTTGAGTAATGTGTAAATATTATAGGTCAGGGTGAGAATTTTTTGACAAAGAATATAATAATAGACATGGGACACCTGGGTGGCTGAGTCGGTTAAGTGTCCGACTTTGGCTCAGGTCATGATCTCATGGTTCATGAGTTGGAGCCTCCATTGAGGTCTGTGCTCACAGTTCAGAGCCTGGAGCTTGCTTCATTTTCTGTTCTCCCTCTCTCACTCTTCCTCCCCCTTCTTCTTCTTCTTCTTCTTCTTCTTCTTCTTCTTCTTCTTCTTCTTCTTCTTCTTTTTCTTCTTCTATGTTTTTTTTAAATTTAATTTGAGAGAGAGAGAGACGTGAACAGGGGAGGGTCAGAGAGAGAAGGAGACACAGGGTCCAACGACAGGCTCCAGGCTCTGAGTGTCAACACAGAGCCTGACGCGGGGCTTGAACCCATGAACTGGGAGATCATGACCTGAGCCGAAGTCGGATGTTTAACCGACTGAGCCACCCTGGCACCCCTCTTCCTTCCCCTTCTGTGCTCCTGTCTCTCTGTCTCTCAAAAATAAATACACATTAAATATTTTTAAAATAATAATAATAGACAGAACTGTACATCTTCTCTAAGTAAATGGTGCAGCAATTGCAGAACAATGCATTTTTAAAGCAATTCTAGTTGTATTTCAGATCTTGATACATGTTACTTCTTTGATTTCTTGGCTTTGAATGGCAAACATGTTTCTATGTGTTCTCATACATATTATTATTTCGTTGTTTTTGCTTTTGTTTTAGTTTAGTTGTGTTTTTTAACTGTCATCGCACCCGCCCTAACGTCTGTGACACTAAGTTCCCATTTCTCTGCAGTCTGTCTCAATCCCATCCTGCTGGGGATTACTGGGCATTTGTGTCTTTATGTTGTGACTATGATCCAGTCTCAACCCTGTTTAGACAGGATTCCATTTCAGTCTTTGTTCAAGTGTCTTTCCTGCTCCTGCTCTTACGCCCTGATCTCAGTCAGTCCAGCAACCTAGATAGCTAACTATGGAGACACATCCTAATTTTTAATGTTGCACAAGGCAGGTTTATATTTTGCATGTGATTTTTAACCTGCCATTCTTTTGTGTTTTCGAGACCATTTGCATTAAAACTCTGCCCTTCATTCTTAAATGCCCATCTGTTCCTGCTGTTTATTTCTAGACTTAAATAGTGAGTGACATCATTATAATTTCTATGGCAACCAACTGCATTGACATTAAAAGATGATACAGCCTTCAAATAGTATAAAAACAGCAGAAGCTGGTGAACTGTTAAAAACAATGTCTTCTGTTCATGCAAATGTCTTTAATAAAACAGGAAGGATTTGTTGTAACTCTTTGAAGGCACATACACTCTGAGGCTCCAAAATCCTGATAAGTCCTAGAAAAGCTTTTATGTACTAAATATTCTTGTTTTCAGCTTTAATATTTTCCCAAATTCTATATAAACATTCCATTTTTTTCTAATTTTAGAATGAGAAATCATGAAGGGATAAAAGAGTATTTATAAAAATGCCATTGTAAAATTGTGAGTAAAACAGCTCATGGGTTTACTCAAATATCCTCTAAGTCTTAAAATCTAAGATCATATAGAGCTAGGGCTTTTTAATTGTGTCAGAAATGGAGATTGTGTTAGCAGGAAGTACCAGGAACCTGACAGAGTAAAACAATATCTGAAATTAGGAGGACACAGATGCAGAAGTAGGTGGTTTGAGATAATCTCAGTCAGTTATATGGTGTTTTTAAGGCATAGTCAAGGCCAAGGTGTGTGAGTGTGAGTGCAGCACATGCATGTCTTTGGATGTGTGTGTGCATGTGTGTGCATGAGAAAAATGCAATAAATTGCACAACATGATGAATAATCTAAATAAGAATGTTGTAATATTGGGATGGAAGCTATGATGTACCACATAGATCCTCTACCCAGGCACACAAGTCCCCAGTCCCCAAGGGGCTGAAAGTGTTAGAAGATGACCACTCTCAAATTAGAAGCTTTCCAAAAATTTCCACCAGCCAAATAAAGCTGTCACTTCCAATGTCAACTTGTACCCCATGTTCACATTCTATGGCAGAAATAATAAAGGCCAGTCTATGTGGAAGAATATAGTGGCCCAGCTACTTTTCTTAAGTGTTGGACAATTCCAAAAGGCAGACCCAGCTCCAGATTTCCCTGAAGGTCGACAGAGATTTTTGTGCTATGCCTGTTTCACAGTTTAATTCCTCTTTCTGCCTAATCATACTTCCTTCATTTTCCCACAGTTGATGATTACTAGGGTGCCCCTAATAATTTCCTGCATACTAATCTCTATCTCAGAGTTTAATCCCCCAGAAACTAAACCCTAGATAATTGATGTCAGAAGTAGTCCAAAAAAGTAGACTCTAAAATTAGATTTTTGAAGTTGATCATCTAGTGGCTGACTGGCAATAAAAGGATCAAAATACTGGTAGGTGGTTATTATCCCTGTGGTGACCCTGATGGGAAACTAGTTGAAGAGAATATATTGATAGGAGCAATACCATAGTCATTTGGGAAGTTAGGAGGAAGTCTTTATTGTAGGACTATGGAACTGGTTGGCTGTTGCTGGGTCAATGGACGTAGTGGAGAAAGAAAATGAAAGGCTGAGGGTGTGAAATTAAAGCTAAATCTGAAAGCAAGAGGTCTCTTTTGGCAACATAGAGAGTCTCGTCTTCTGTGTCTGGAGGGTAGAAAAAAAATTGAAGGCTAGGAACTTAATTATCAGGATAACAGAGCTCCAGAGGAGGTTGAGTTCTCAACTTCAGCAAGTTGGCTACACAGAGATTAGTATCTTGATGGAAAAGGAATAATACCCTCAGAAATGGTGTGGAGACACTGGAAAACTTTATATTCCTGTATCTTGTGAGCTCTCCAGGAGGGCAAGAGTGCACACCATTTTCTCTTAAAGTTAGTACTCTCCTACTTGAGGGAAATGTTACCATAGCCCCTGCCTTGCAAGAGATGAACACTTCATTACCATCAACTCCTATTTCTCCACCAGGACATCAGAATAATAACTAGAGTTAATTGACCATAACATCTTCCTAAGAATATGCTGGAGCTGTTAAGAGAGAAGAGAAACAAGGGTGCCTGGGTGGCTCAGTAAGTTCAGAGTCTGACTCTTCATTTTGGCTCTGGTTATAATCTCATGGTTTATATGATTGAGCTCTGCATAAGTCACTACACTCAAAGTGTGGAGCCTGGTTGGGATTCTCTCTGTCCCTCTCTGCTCACGCTCTCTCTCTCTCTGTCTCAAAATAAATAAACTTATTTTTTAAGGAGAGGAAAGAAACTATATTTCAAAGGAATTGTAGGAACTAATCTATATATACCAACAGGGGTCTGGAGAGTATGCAGTGGACTGGATTCTGAGGTGCTAGATCATGAGGGAACAGAATATAAAGTTATAGCAAGAAGAGTTTATTGATCTGGGATTACTCTGCTCGTTACTACTATGCTAAAACCCCCAAGAAACTGCTTATACATTACTAGAATGGTTTTTGGAAACCTGAAAAATGTGATGACTAACATTAAGTTATGTAGAAATGAGAGAAGTACCTTGGTAAACATCAAAGGAAAAGGTCAAAAGATTCAGAGAAGGGGGTGGATATTTTAAGTAAGGTCTGAACGCTCACCAACTGACTGTGTTCCCTGGACGCTAAGAGTGTTCTGGCTTTATCAAAGCAATAGGCACTCTACTGGAGAAAGAAGAACAGCATCACAGAGAAACTTGGTGTTGGATTTTCTCAGAAAGTCAGAGCCTAGACTAGATGATGCTATCTGGGGTTCCAGAGAGAAATGGGGATGAAAAGTTCCCAAAATATTAGAGGGCTCATGCTGATGCTTAATTATTAAAAGCAATGGAGTTGGAGCGTAATTAATGTAATGAGTGCCAAATTATAGTGGCAAAATTACAATGGCAATTCCACACTTGGGAATATAGAGTCAACACATTTTTTTTCCTTAGTGATATGGAAGGCTGCCAAGTTTGACTGAATGTAGGAACAAGAAAGAGCCTATGAAGCAGATCTAAATTATTTGGACTATACCTAGTCATAAATAGCTACTGGAGTGATGCTGAATTTTGGGAGAGGAAAAGCACCTGACTATGGGACATCAGGTGAATATGTAGCTGGAAATCTTTCATAAATTCTATTAAACCCACAAAATGTACCACCTAGCAGCAACTCATCTTAAGATAGAAGCCCAGGACTGAAAGTGAGAATGTTCTGACTTTCCCCTAGCTCACCCTTACAGCCAGCTAAGGAGGTGGATGTCCTTTATGCCCAATAGATTAAAGAAGATATAGGTTACTCTTGGTTAAGAAATGGTTTGACTCAGTGATTGCAAAGAAAAATGCGAGGCTGCTGCACCATAGTCCATATATGTGCAGCACAGAGGGGAGCTGTCTAGACACAATCCTACCAGTGGTCTGATCTTCGGGTAATTTTCCTTGTCATCAACTCTTTGTTAAAAGAGAGGTGGCCAAAGCTAAGAATATATACTTGCAAACTCATAAATATTTGGTTAGTTTATTGGAGGGCTGAAAGCAGCCTGTAATGCCAGGGACAAAGAAATCTGGAGAAAAGTCATATGGGTAGGCTTCACAAACTTTGATGATCTTCATGTTGTATATTAATAAAGAAAGGGAAGAGGCACAAAACTACCATGAAAACAGAAGGACTCTCTCTACCAGCCAGCTTTTCTTATCAATCTTCAGTTCGGGGACAATGACTGGAGGATTGGAGTAACCGAAGTTAATAGGGACATGGACTACCAAAAGGCCCTATGATTTGGGTCCTACTCAACTCTAGTCACAACCAACTTGTTCTGCGAAAAATACCTCCTGTATGGTGGTCATAAGCCCTCCCCAGCACACACTAAATTCAATGACTAGTTTATACAGTGGTGTAAAAATGAAGCCTCCGGGTTTGAAGGCAGGGTAACTTGGAAAGGCCATCCTAACTCCAGAGGTCCCCATCACATTGGCTGAGGCTTTTTGCAACTACATTCCAATTTAATTCCTTCATCTGTGTAATCCTTCTTTTTTCACTCCCACACAGATGTTGATTCCAAGGTCACTCCCATCCTACAGTGAATGAACCTCCTGCGTGGGCTCCTATGCAGCCCATTCTAAGAAAAATGTCTGAAGTTAAAGTCTTTTGAGGTGAATGTCATAATGTGGTGCATTTTTTTTTTTTTTTTTTTTACTGGAAGCAAGTAAACCTAAATTTTGCTAACTCTAAGAAATGTATTATTGATGGGGATTCTTATATTATATGAGGATTTGATTCTAAAAGATAAATTATAATTTGAAAATTATTTAGAAGATATGTAATTTAACTTCTCATCCACTATAAGAATCCCCATCAATAATATGCTCCTTGGAGTTAGTTAAGTTTACGCATTCTTGTTTCCAGTAAAAGAAAATACACTAACTACATCATGACATATGCTTCTAATGGCATTAACATTCATAGACTTTTATCATATATGTATATAATATATAAATTTGTATATAAATATATAATAAGTATGTATTATAAATAAATATGTAAATACTTATAAATATACATTGTCATGTTGGGAATAAGCTTAAGAATTCCCTGAGCTTATTGCCCACAATACATTACATATATGACAAAATAAATGCATCCTATGGGTGTTAAATTAAGAATGTCCTCTTCTGGGGTGCCTGAGTGGCTTAGTCAGTTGAGCGTCTGACTTCGGCTCATGTCATGATCTCACAGTTTGTGGATTTGGACCCTGTGTTGACTCTGTGCTGACAACTCAGAGCCTGCAGCCTGCTTCAGATTTTGTGTATCTTTCTATGGCCCTTCCCTCATGTTTGCTAGCTTGTTCTCTCTTTCTTTCTCTCTCCCAAAAATAAATAAATGAATTTTTTTTTAATAAAAAAAAGAATGACATCTTCCAACAGGCTGAAAATATTCCTTCTTTTTCCCAACATTAAGCTTAAATCTATTTAGGTAGGATTATATAATTGTAAATCTAGATTAGATAAATAACTATATAATTAAAGGAAGGAGAAATTCTGAATAAAAGTAAATTGATATGTCAGCTCCCAGAAAACTAAAATTTTGGTAAATAATAATTACATGTATTTTTAGAAAAATATTTCATTAGCATTTTAAATGAAAATTTATGTTTTTAAAATCTTTCTCTCCTCATATTGGTGCTACTATCAGCACTTTTTTTCCTAGAATTGTCAGGCCTCTATAAATATGGTTAACTGCTTGACTAAGAAAATAAATTAAACTTCAAAGATGGTAATTTAAACTTCAGTTTATTTGATAGGGGGAACTAATGAAAGGAAGTGAATCAGGACTCCACAGCCCTGTGGCCTATTTGCTGACTCAAGTCTATTTGCTATACATGCTCCTTCCAACAAACTAGATTTTTTTTTTCCACAGTGTGATAGACTAGTGATTGAAAGAGCTATAGTACATAGCTGTAGATACATCCTTCTTTATAACCATTATTTTTACTTTTCTAACACTTTCAAAAACATTGTTTTGAAAAAAACCATTATCATATCCTTTGGTTCAAATCAATGAATAAGAAGATAATGTGCATTCCTGATTACTTTAAATACATATATTAGAAAATTATTACATGGTGTTAAAATAAAATTTAATTTTACCCTTTTCTCTTTTCTCTTTTAATATTTTTCAAACCACTTTCCTAAATCAAATTTAGCAAACATGCATTATATATGTTATATATGCTGTAAATATGACATACATACATATCCTAATTTTTTAAACGTCTGAAACAAAGAAAAACTCATGTTCTCCTATACTATCACTTCCTTTCTACTCGTTTAAGAAAAAATTTTTAATTGAGGGGGTACATCATACCAATATTTTCTTTGACTCTAGGCTTGGCTTTTTCATTTTTCATGAAATGAAAATTTATTTATTTTAATGAAATAAATTTATTTTAATTAAAATTTATTTAAATGAATTTATTATAATGAAAATAAATAAAATATATCATGAGAAAAATGCAACAATAGCATAGATATTATTAATTAAATATTCATATATCTATAACTTTTTAAAAAGAGTATATTTTATTAACATAGCAAAAGCAAAACTTGAAGACATTCCTTTTACAATAAATACTTACCTTTTCATTATGGTTATAGAAGTAAGGGAATAAAATTAAATTACACATGCCTCTTAAGATTCTGAACTGTGATACATATTGGAGGAGAAATGATGGATGCTTCTGTAATTGTTTCCTTTAGAGTGAGAAGTTATCTTCACATGCTTCTGACTAGACAAACTGTTTTTCTTTTTTTCCAAGATAGAATTGTTCTCTTGCATTGTGACATGTTTTATCAGATGGCTTGAAAATATGATCCCAGAGATTCCGTATACAAAAGTTTACAAAGACTGGAAATTTATCAGCACATAATATTTCTGTGTTGGAAATACTACTATATCTCATTTCAAATTTCTCTTCCCTGGATATAGAAAGACTCACTTTCAGCCTATTTATTTTTATATGTAATTGTGTGCTAACTCTAGTCAATAATAAGTGGACTAAAGTGATATATTTCACAACATGGCCAAGCCCGAGAAAAGACTATGCATTGTTATCTGCTGGGAGCCGCACTGGCCTCATTGGATGACAGTCACAGCAAGGAAATGGTAGCGTTTGCCCAGCTCCTGCCAGAGAAATGAAAACTGGTATCTCCTTCTGCTACTACTGGCTCATGTTGGAGGCTGCTAGTATTGACCAGGCCTCACAATATTCCAGATCAGACCGATATTCCCCACACAGATCCCTCATAAGGAAAAGCATACCCCTGCCTTTTCCAAAGTGATTTCAGATGAAAACATTGTGGACGATTGTTAAAAGGCTCTTCTACGGGCCTTGCAGATCCAAGACTTACATAATAAAGGGGGCTTGAGTCTGGCCCTGAGACAAAGAGCCTAATTTAGAGTTAAGGGCAAATATCCACCCCCACCCATCTGTTTCTGCTTGGAGCATTTTCTGGCCTTGTATATGCTGATTTCTCCCTGTGAAGGAACCTATTGAGGAACTTCTTCTTTTGTGATTATGAGAGCAAAGGTGTTCCCTGGAAGACCTGTTTTTCTTGATACTTCCACCTTAAACAAGCTATTGACCTCTGCCCACGAAGAAGTAATTTCACCCTTTTTATGCTAAAAACTTTGTCTGGTATGCTAAACATACCTTCTTCCCCACAGGATAAGCATCTCAATCACTATTGATAAAGGTTATGCAGGAGTCTTCTACAAATCTATGTTCCGGGAAATTCTTACATATCAAAGAAGTTTGTTATCAGAAACCATTGTCTAAGGCAGATGCCACTTCTGTGCCGTCCCCCAAACACTTAATGATAAAATAAAGTTGAGCCCCAGTCAGAGCGGAGATGCCTGCCTGGTGATCAGAAAGACTCTCGGGCCTCTCTCACCCCTCTCCGTCCATCCTTCAGGGACCCCTGGACCCTGGCCAGAGCCGGCCTCCGACAGTTATCGTCTCCTTTTGCCTCTTTTTGATGAAGAGAAGGGGCCAATGTTTCAAAGGGCGGATTTCAAAGTGGTTGAGCCACCATTATATTGAAGCCCTGAGAGGCTGTATGACAGATGCTTACCCCAACTGTAGTGGATATACAGTTGAAAAGGTATCAACATTTATCACATTACACTACTAAGATTTGAGGGTTAATTGTTACTTTGCCTTAACAATCTATCTGGATCAATCACATATCTGCACCAAGAGGTATTGATATATAAATTTAAGTTTTGATTAAGATTTGAGAAGACAGTAGCAAGTGATCAGTGTAGTGAAATGCTATTTCAGAAATCTTAACAGACTACTAATTTGGTTTCCCAGTTTTGTTTTCCTTTTTTCCTCTCACCTTTATTGAAACAGGCACGATATTTAGGCTCCTTGCTTTTGCAGAAAGATGTGACAAAATATATTGATATGTGTTCATTTTTTGAGCTTCTTTTGTATAAACCATTATCTCTCACAGGACAAAACCACTGGGCATAAATAAATGTATTGGGAAAATGGGATTTGAGAAATGCAGGGTTTCCACTGAATGGAGGAAGACAGAGTGGAAATGATAAAGCATTGATATGTTCTAAAAAAGGGACTTTGCTCCTTATGCTCTGGTAGCCACTAGGAGGCTGCACAAAAACTCAAATGAAAAATGATATAGAGTAAGAATATATAAGTGGATCTTATGGAATTTTCTTTCTACAGAGGATTATAGGAAGAGCAAGGTGAATCACAAGTTCACATAAATGACCTTGAAACAGAAGTAGATCCGATAGACATGAAAACATCTAGAGGACAGAATAATGTCTCCTGATGAACTGTCTAAATTGCCATGATCAAATGCTATAGAGAATGTTGGATAGCTCTGGAATCTCATGTGTGGATTGATAACTAAAGTCAGATAAAAACAATGATCAAATTAGAAGAGACAATAGTCAACATCCGTAACCATTCTTCCCAAAATGTCTGTAAGTCAAGCAGACATGGAAATCGTGAAATAAGGAAAATCCACAAATTAAAACAATAAGTTTGAAATTTTATTACCTTAAAGGAACAAGAGTTCAAAATAGAAATTATAGTATAAAAGAATTTAAAGTACACTTATTGTATATGGCAGTTGTGAGCTGGCATCCCATTCCTGTTGTAGTAACAAACAGAGAAAAGTGAAAACAATAATTATAATCTGAGCATTATAAGTCACTCAGTGATTTTCTTATAACTAAAGATTTAAATGTGTCCAGAGCCAAAAGTTAAAGATACCAGTTGTGGGCTTTCCCTATATCTATGTACTATTTATAACTCAAATAGCTTATGTCTCAAGATATTAAAAAATTATCCCAATTTGACCAGAGATCAACAAAATAATAGAAGTCAAATAGTAAAAATTTTAGGCTTTATGAGCCAGATGGTATATTTTGCAACTACTCCATTCTACTATTATAGCATAAAATCAGCCATAGATAATTCCACAATGAATGAATGTGACTGTGTTCCAATAAAACTTTATCTACAGGAGGAGGTAATGGACTGGATTTGGCTCATGGACCATGGTTTCCATATTCCCAGTCAGGCCCAAAGCATAGGGTGTTTTTTACAATTTGCGGATCATCACTTCTCAGGCTTTTGGCTAATAATATCAAGTTCTTATCTGCTTAATATCAGATACATCCTTTATCTGAGGACAGTATATTAATGGGTTTTTGGAGCCAGAAGATGGAATAGGAGCTTTTTCTGCCTACTGCGGGCATCCACCTGGTATTGCCATACCAGGAATGGTGCACCCCCTTGGGGGAATAACCAAGCAGCTCCAGTATCGCTGACCAACTGTAGTGATTCCTGAGCTTCTGCCTGGAGAGTCTTAGTGTATCTATGTGCAAGATGCCTTCGCTCTACAGGTGCAACTAGAGTTGGGAAAAGACGGTCAAGACCACAACACAGGCATGTGTGGAATATATATTTATATACTCACTATGGTCTTCTTAATACTAGGAACATGAATATAAGTATAAGCCAGGAGTGGAAGTGATTTTGCTCATTTTTTTCTGTCTTTGTTTTTGTTTCTGTTTTTAGTCATTTCCTCTCCTAAGTTTTGTTTTCTTATACCTTATTTTTTGAAGAAAAGAAATCCAAAAGTTTGAGACCACTTTTTTCTTTCCTTTTTAAAGGCTATTTTAATAATCTTCGTTTCATGTGTTTATTCATAAAATGTGACTTGGCTTTGTTCATTTACAAGTAATTCCAAACCACCAAAGTTTAAATAACATGATTTTATAATTAAGACATTGGAATGAATGATAACTGTGTGTTTTTAAAGGAAATGGAGATTGACAGGCAACTTCTATAAATTGACAGTCAGAGAAAAAGTAGCAGAAAGAGAAAGTATGTCACATTGGAATATTTTTTGAAATATGTTGAAACTTATGGCACTTTTCCCCTCATTTTAACCCTGC
The DNA here is from genome assembly GCF_003009895.1 of Hyaena hyaena. Taxonomy (NCBI): domain Eukaryota; kingdom Metazoa; phylum Chordata; class Mammalia; order Carnivora; family Hyaenidae; genus Hyaena; species Hyaena hyaena. The sequence continues at coordinate 152,238 of NW_024081639.1, read as the reverse complement.
ATGTATGTGCTTTTTTCATCACTGTTAGGCAGAGATGTTTATTCTCCCTGAAATGCTGAATCTGACCCAAACTTCAATACATTTCACAAGTATTAATCTACTATGCAGAATATATTTCTTTTGCACAGTTAGCAGCATTCCTAATGAGCTGTTAATGAGCTGTCAGTTTCTAATATAAGCTAAAGAGCTAGAGTAGTCACAGAGGAATTCTAGAAACAAAAATGTTGCATCCCCAAAACATAATCAAATGAATTATTCCAAGATTTATAATTACCCTTAAATTATACTGACTTTATGTGCCATTTCTAAATTACTAGCAGTGTTTCTGAAGATCATTTATGCTCTTAAGTATTATCCATTGCACAATAGTACTATTTTTCATTTAAGTTATTATGATTTTAATTATCACTAAATATTATTTATTATGAAACTACTCTGTGCCAGCCAGTGTATTCTCGGGAGTTATAATCTATTGAGGAATACTCAGACTTGTATAATTATTTTAATAATAATCAATGATAATATGGTAATACCTGGGGTGATAGGCAAACTTATACTAAGGTAAACACCCTGAATTATCTTAGGCATTTATAAAAAACTATCTGAAACAGGTCTAGTATAATTTATTTTACTTAATTTAGATTTGCAAATAAAACACAATTTTTATTATTTTATTTTATTTTCATTATTATTTCCTTGTGGTAAGATCACTAAATATGATCACCTGATAGTTTAGAAAAAGAGCAGATGGAGGAGCATGGTGGTCAAGACAATAATCTCTATGGAAACTGGCCATTCTTGAAGCAGAGCTATTCATCCCATTCACAGCCCCCTCCCCCAGAGGTACCTAAAATGTGGCTGATTGAAATGTTCTTACAGGGACACCTGGGTGGCTCAGTCAGTTGGCTTAGGTAATGATCTCATGGTTTGTGGGTACCAGCTGAGTGTTGGGCTCTGTGCTGACAGCTCAGAGACTGGAGCCTACTTCAGATTTTGTGTCTATCTCCCTCTCTCTCTGCTCCTCCCTCGCTCATGCTCTCTCTCTCTCTCTTTTTTAAATAAACATTTAAAAAGTTTTCAAAAATATTCTTACAATTATAAAGCCAGAAGTGTTGAGCAAGTGACAGAAGAGAAATTGTAGATTTTTTTCAGTGAGAAGGCTTGCCAGTGAGTCTACTGCATTTCTACAGTGTAGGTATTCATACATGGGTAGATTTCCCTAAGTCATGAATCAAAACGACATAATATTGAACTGTGTTTCTAGCATTCCATTCAACAGGTTCAGCTTCTGGAAAAATAGGACTGAAGACATTTCTCATCATTACCCCAAATACATTGAAATCAATCTGAAACACAACAGGATATTTTTTAAATTTTTTTTATTTTTAATTAAAAACAATTAAGTTTACTTATTTATTTTGAAAGAGAGAGCACAAGAAGGGAGGAAAGGAGAAAGAGAGAGAGAATGAGAGAGAGAGAGGGAGGGAGAATCCCAAGCAGGCTCTACACTACCAGCACAGAGCCAGATGCAGAGCTTGAACTCATGAACTGTGGGATCATGATCTATGAGAAATCAAGAATCAGTCACTTTTGACCCAGGCACCCACAACAGGACATTTTAAATGCATACTACAGCAAAAAAGGAATTCTCACATATTGGAAATGAAGGAGGAAAGAGTGCCATTATAGAGCAGAAAGTGGAGCCACAAAGTTCTAGGGAGTATTGAAATGGGTTACTTTCTTTGGGCAAGGCTTTGGCTAATAAATAAGATAGGATGCTGACCCAAAAGCCTCCTCTGTACTTTTGAGCTGAAACTCCAAGAAAGGGCAGCTCATTTCATGTAAGACAGTTTAAAATGATTGCAGCCAAGTGATCTGTCAAGGAAGGGAGTAACTTGGGCCTGGGTTTTATGTGTGGTAAAAGTGTCACTGACAAGTAATGAGTAACTCAAGCTATGTCACGTGCTGGTATGGATCCATAAGCACATTGGGTTATTCAGGTAACTTAAGATATTGAAATGTTGTACATAATTAGTTAAGCATGTTATCACAATAGAGTGGTATTCAGGCAAAAGAAACTAAAAACTCTCATTTCTGTATGTAAATCTATGTCAATACATGTCTCAGAGGACAAAGGGAATCTTGTAGATAAGAAAACCTGCTATAGATTACTTCACAATTTTAAGTGACAAAACAAAAAAAGAAACAAACTTGATGAGAAAGAATCTGTAGATAAAACAAATATGAGACTTGACACTCAAGAAACAGGTAATATAGTAACATGAGAGATGCTTTAAAATATGTGTATTCATGTGTTCAGAAAGATAAATTAAACAATGGAATTTATGAAGCACTAATAGAGCATTTTGAAAAGCATGTAAATTTGAAAAGGAACAAACAGAAAGTCATAAAACTTCTAACAATTGAAATAAATATTAAACTTGGATTGAGTAAATTGTATGCAAAACTGAAAAACAGAAATCACTGAAAGGTAGCATAAGAGCTAACATGTGACCATCAGCAAATTACTTAATCTATGTTTTGTAGATTCCAATATGATTCTCAAGAGTTAAATGTAAAATGTTGGCATATTCTTTATGTACAATAATGATAGCTGTTATCATTATATACCGTTTTTATCAAAAAATTTGTTGCAAAAGATAAAAGGATGGTAATGGAGTATATAAGATCCTGTAGTAATCTACAGTGAGTTTTATTAGGACTCAATGGAAAAAAATGAAGGTAGGATGATATTAGAAGTGACTATGGCTAGGTGCTTGGGTGCTTAGTTAAGCCTCTAATTCTTGATTTCGGCTCTGGTAGTGAGAGGGAGCCCAGCTGTCAGCTTTGCACTGAGCATGCACTTTGCTTAATATTCTCTCTCTCCCTCTCTCCCGACTCCTTCCCCGCTTGCTCTCTGTTTTTTCCTCTCTCTCAAAAAAAAAGTGAATATGACTGATAATTTTTCAGAATGGGTGATACAGTCCTAAAGTAGAAAAAGCACAAATTTTGGGGTTACTTTAGAATATAAAAAATGAACTGAAAAGAGATGCTAAGTGGAGATATTAAATACAAAGAAATTACATTAGAGATTACATCGGCTTTTTGGATGCCAAAGGATGGTGGAATAGTTTAATGGTTAAAAGAAAATACAACTAAATTTATTAAATTTATCCATTTTGTTCTAAACTTTGTCTATTGCTTTCTGATTTATGAAAGTGTTTGCTTTTTAATCACCTAGGTCAATTTGTTTTTTTGTTTTCACTTTCCTGAAAAAAAATTACAGACTTGGCTTAGTTATTTTATAATCTGTGTTTTCAAATTCTATTACCTGAGGTGCCTATGGATTTTTTTCTGTTGGTTTTTCGTTTCTGCTAGTTTCTCCTCAGTGTGCCTTATCTCTTCAGGTATTTGAAAAATTATGTGTAGAAAATTGAACCCCAGGATTTTATCTTGTTTCACAGATGCATTTCATTTGTTCTTGCCCAAATGCCTTGGAGGCATTAGCAATTCAGGATCAACTTGCTAGTGTACCTGCATGTCTTTGCCTGGAGAAAGCCTGTTTTATACCTATTTATCTGCTATTCTATCTGGTTTTAGTATTTTCATGACTTTAAAAAATTATGAATAATTATCAAACATTGCTACATTAAAATAAGCAAGGATGGTTTAGGTAAACTTCTGCTTTTACTGTTGGATGCTCTGCCAGGACATGATGGTTTCAAATTTTGAGAAGTTTAGGTAGTTTCCCCAGAGTGTGGTAGAGTTAAATGAGTAAGACATGTTCACCTTCCTGAACTCTCCTGGAAAAGCAGAAGGAGACTTATGAACTATCGAGTTCAGTGCTAAAAGTCTCCAGATCGGGCAGCGACAGAGCTAATATAACTAAATCAAATGAATGTTTGGTCACAATGATTTGCATAAATAGAATCCACAGCACTGTCAAGACAATTATGCAAAATCCGAGGGCACTGAACAGAAAACATTAGGTCTCAGATTGTAGGAAGAGTTGTGATGTAGGAAATGGAAATATGTGAGATGAGCAACGGAGACCTGGTGAACTAACTCTCCCTTGCAGCTGACCAGTTGCTGCTGCTTTTACATCAAATCTCTTAATGCTTTTCTTGAACATCTCACCTGAGGAAGTTAGCCAGTGAGGTGCAGCAAGCTCAATTCGGGCCTCACCCAGGACTGAACTCATTTTCCCAAATTTGTCGAGTCAGATCGCAGCACACTTGGGGAAATGGATGCTCTTGCCTCAGGTTTGTTTATATCAATTCTCTTTTCTGCTATGATTTAGGCCTCAGAGTTCTTCCATCAGATCCTGCAACAAGACATGTTGTTGATGTTGCTGGCCTTTTGGAGTGACGACCTTATGCTGACATGTCTCCGAGGGCAGAGGGTAATAGACAATCTAGATGTTAAGACACATGTGTGCCAAAGTGGGATGGAAACCCCATAAAAATACAAAGGCTTATTTCCTCAATGAAATGTGTGAGGGCCCAGTGCTTTGTTGACATATCTCTTGTACGGAGTAAGGGGAAGACCACTACACTTTGCATAATCCTGCTTGATATGTGAATTGCTATAACCGATTCAGTTGGTTTCTTCATATGATGCTGGTTTTTTAAAATGTTTATTTATTTACTTTGAGAGAGAGAGAGTGAGCACAAATGGGTGAGGGACAGAAAAAGAGAGGGAGAGAGAGAATCCCAAGCAGGGTCCATACATTCAGCTCAGAGCCTGATTCAAGGCTTGAACCCACGAACCATGAGATCATGACCTGAGCTGAAATCAAGAGTCAGCCACTTAAATGATTGAGCCACCCAAGCACTCCAATTTGCTAATGTTTTGATAAGGACTGAAAGTTATAAAAGCTTCTCCAGGCATCAGGGCAAAGAATCTGCTTAGCAACTTGGCATTAAGACCCAGAAAACCAATGCCAGATTTGTATGCCTTATAGATGCTGTGGGATGAGTCAATATAAAATGTAGATTTTTTTGCAGAAAAAAACCCACGCACCCTTCAGCAAGTAACTATTTTTAGTTGTCTACTCAAGGACATGTACAAAGATTTGAATTACATTTTATTAAATTTGAAACATCCTAGGTATATAAAATACCTATATAACTATATTATAAAACACTAATATATAACATATATTTCTATTATTTGTATCTGTCTACAATATCTCCAATTTTTATTAAATCACATAAGATGATAACCCTGTATTTTAAGGGAAAAATGTCACATAACAATATCATAGATAGTATACTACCAATTTTATATAGTACCTGGTACATGTTAGGTATTCAAAAATATTTACCTTATTGGTGAATAAAACAACAAAACCTTTATTGTATTCCAACAATAAAAAGATATGTTCTTTCTCCAATCTAACTTTCCCTCACTATGTCACCCTAGTTTTCCTTTCCAGAGAACAAGTTTTATGGTGTATGTGTGTGATTTTTTTTTTTGATATGAGAGCATATTTCCTGTCTTATGTTCCTCACATCATATTTGCTCTTTCCACCCACTGCAATCTGGTTTTCAGCTCTATATTCCACTAAAATATACTGGAAAAGATGTAAAATAATCTTGCAATGGCAACATCCATGAGAAAGCTAACTGCAATTGCTGCCTGCCCTGTTCAGTCTGTGGTGTCCCCTCAGCTCCTGAGAGTCTCTTGCCTTGTTTTCTCAGCATCAAATGTTTGTTTTTCACCTCCATGTCCATGTCTGCTTCATCATTTGTTTTTGCTCCTATTTCTTAACATTGGTAACCTTTTCCCTTTACTAATTCTTTTATTTCTCCAGGGTATTCTCTCTCCAGTAGCTATCATATAATTCCCAAAATACATTTCAACGGAGCTCTCTTCGAAGAGGTCTGATCTAATCTACTCACTTCATTATCATTCTCCCCACTCTCCATCTTGCTCCATCTTCTGCATCTCCAGTCTTAATGACACCTTTCTCCGTTGACATGCAAATCAGAAACAACAGAATAATCTCACACTCTCCCACTAATGACACACCAAGCATTTTCATTTCACTTCATTAACATTTCTCCTTTCCAACCCATCCTCCCCATTTCCTTGGCTTCTCCCTTACATTTAAGCCCTATCATTCTTCATCTAGATTATAGCAGTGGTTTCTTGATTCAAAAAGTTCCCTTATATTTTATGACTCTGGAATTCCTACTACAATTGCTAGTGTAGAAAAATTGCAAATACTAAATGACCTTGACATTCCTTGATGTTAATTTTAGAATGATGTTACTAAGTTTTTGAAAGGCTCTAGAGTGTTTTTTTTTTTTTTTTGCAAAAATTCACAAGAATGTCTATCTACCTTTCCTGATTTAATTTCACAATGCTCTTTTCCAAACTGCTTGTGATATTCCTCACGCAGAATTATTTTTCACACTGCCTTGCTTCTATATGCTAAATCTTCTGCTTGAAAAACCACTGTATCCTGCTTTCTTCTTTCATTACTTTGTCATTTTAATGGCACTTTCCCATATCATAGGGAACTGCCTTTTTCATATTATTTTATATGTACTATTTATGTTGATGTTTGGGATTACCTGTTTCCCTATAATATTTAAAAAGCATCTTAACTTCCCAGAAAAAGTGTCTCCAGATCACATGCAGAATAAATTTTTAGCTCTATTCTCATCTCTAGTACATAGATTAATTGATCTCAAGAAGTAGATATATTTTTCCTCTTGACTCTTCACCTGTTTTATTTATTATTTATTTATTTATTTATTTATTTATTTTTGCTTTCATGAAGTCAGTCTTGAGACAATTTTAAATAAGTACTTCCCTTTTCCTCCTGGAACTTATATTAGAAATCCTATCCTCCTGGAACCAGGTTATCACAGCCTAGTAATGATAAAGATCAAATATTTTTCTCCTTTATGCAAATACATACACAAACACTTCCTCATGTTCCTCATCCATCCATCCATACAGTCAGTAGAAAACTATATAGCTTAGGATTTGTTGTTAAATTGAAAGGAGAAAGTAATGTCAAATGTGGTACTCGGTGAAAATAAAACATAACAAGCTCCATCATACTGGAGAAAATAGATCATGTTAAAACTTTCTGTGAGGGATCTTGTTTTCTTATTCATCAGTGTTCTATATCAGAGTCTATCCCTCCGTGTCTATGTGTATGTAGGCCATAGAGAATGTATTTTTTAAGTACTAAACTTTATAGAGACATTGCAAGGTTTCTTGTGGATGACTGAACACACCCTCAAATAAAATGATGTACTTTATTTTATTATATAAGCATATGAGGTTAAAAGGTGCTAGAAGCTGACAGCTCAAAATTGGGCTGTAGTGTTCCCAACTGAATTTAACATAACAAAAATTTCACACAATGTCAAAAATATTTGGACACATTCAAAAACAAGATCAATCTGGCCTCATTTCTAAACATAAGCCAACGAAAAGGACACTGTGCCACCACAAAAAATAATCCAATATACTCCTTTCTCTCTGCCCACTGAGGGACTCCTTACACTTACAAATGACACATATAGTACTCTCAATTCCTCTTCTATCTTTTGGATAAAAATATTTAAACCCAGTCATCAAATTGCCCCTGCTTACTGAGAGCATTCAATTCAGAACCCATCTTCCATTAACTCCCTTCTTGAAACATCCAGGACAATCTCAAACACCATAGCAAACCTTTCTTAGGTCTCTTTTTCTGAGAAGCTCCAGGGTTCTCCATATAATGTGATGATCTTTTTTTTTTTTTTTTAATGCTTATTTATTTTTGAGAGAGAGAGCATGAGTGGGGGAGGAGCAGAGAGAGAGGGAGACACAGAATCCGCAGCAGGTTCCAGGCTATGAGCAGTCAGCACAGAGCCCGACACAGGGCTTGAACTCACGAACTGTGAGATCATGACCTGAGCCAAAGTCGGCGCTCAACCGACTGAGCCACCCAGGCACCCCATAATGTAATGGTCTTGATGGCTAAGTTAATAAATCCCATTTTTTAAAGATTATAGGTATGTTTTGGTCCTTTTGTACCCTTAGATTTACCAATTGTATACATTAGGCAGCAATGACTATAAAAGGTGGTCTGATAAAACTATCCATATTTAACTTAAAATAACAACATAATGATAAATGCTAGTCCTTCAGGGGCACTAAACCCAGTGGCCTGTTAGAATCATCTGGAAGTTGTAATTTGTGTTAGGTGAGGCTTGATTATAGTCACTTTTAAAAAATTTCTCAGGTGATACTATTAAGCAGAAAAGAATGATTAAATTTGGTTTAAGAGAATGATTCTACTTATTCTACTTTAGTTTGTGGTATTTCTTTTCTAAGACTTGCTTTCTGGTTCTGCCCATTCTGTGACAGCTTGCCCTGAGATACAAGGTTCTTGCTCTTAGTCTTCTTCACTAAAGGCAACAAGTGACAAGTTTCTTGCCCATGTAGTGCTGAAAATCTTTTAAGGAAGTCTTTACACACTGGGTCTCTATCAGCTGGTTTCTTTAGAAGGCTTAGCTTTGCTTCAGTATTTTCTTTGAAATTCTGAAAGCCAACTTTATAGAATTACAAAAGTGTCTCTTCATTTTAGCCAATCTGTCTTTTCGGTGTTGGCTGCATTATTTCTGATCCCCTCAGCATTCTCTGTGCCCTCTGGGCATAGGAGGAGCAATTTTACCCCAATTTGTATGAAGAGTAATTTCGTGAAAATATTTCTCTTCCTGTTTGGGTCCATTTAACTCTCCTATGTTCAGCCATTAAACATCTCCCAGTCTCAGCAACTCAAAGGCCTTGCTGTTTAATGAGCTGGCACCTGATGAATTTTACTCGATGGATGTTCTTCAGTTTACCATTACTGGGTATATTACAGCAGCTTGAGAATTCTGCCTTTCGGGAACCTGAATAATCCTAGTGTTATACCCAGATTGCAGTATCCTCACCGACCAGAGATCACCAGGGAGACCGAGTCACGCATGCAAAGGCAAAGGTCTTTATTACAGGCTCAAGCTCGGGCTCACAGACTTCACCAGCATGTGGATCTGTGATGAGAGCCTCGAACAAGGGCAGAGTAGGGTTTTTTATGGGGTTTGTGACAGGGTAGTTACAGAAGTTGTGACATGGGAACAGTGATCCAATCATAATTATACAACAGCATTGACAGCGGGTTTGACCATACACATTGTCTAGAGTATTCGTTACTTTTGGCGGGATCCAATTACAACTTTTAGAGTACCTTTAAATTTAACCAATCACAGAGCTAGCCTAGGGTCTTATTTGGTGACTAACGGGTTAACTTTAACATTAGGTAACAGGGTTCTATCTATAGTTTCTATCTCCAGGCCTCTCCCGTAACAATGTGGAGGGTGGTCGCTGGTCTTTCTTGATTGGGTGTTGCAAGGGTGATTACTCCTGCCTTGGGCAATGTGTAACTACCTGGTAGTTTTCGGGGAAGCCGAAACTCAGGCCTTCTAGTTTAGAGGGGAAACTTAAAGCCTGTCATGGAGTCAGTTTGGTTTAGACGTTTAGACTTGTGGCCTTACACTAGGGAACAAAACAAAACAAAACAAAACAAAACACCAAAGCCAAAACAAAACAAAACACCAAAGCCAAAACAAAACAAAACAAAACAAAACAAAACAAAACAAAAAAACAGGCAACTGACAATTTATTTCCTCTTCAAATATAATTATATTTTTCAAGAAAAAGTATACTCTATGTCTTTTTGTTGTTTTATTTTTTCCCTGACCCATCCCAACTTGTAAATATTTTACAACAAGCTAATATTGACTAGTGTTTAGAATCCACATATATTTTGATACTAGAATAGTCAACTTGAAATTTAGAAAATTAAACATATATGTGAAAAACTGGTTCATTAACTGAACTTTTTATTATTCAGCTGATTGTACCAGCATAATTCTAATACACATACAGATGAGATGTACAAATTATATTTATATGTCAAACAAATGTATTTTAAACTAAAAATATTTATAGGGTAACATGAAACCCACCATATATTTGAATATCAAAATTAAGAGCATAGTCTACTTTAAAGTACCAACATATCCTTTTTTCCTTGCTAGTCTTTGATATCAGTGCCTTTAAGAAGTTTCATAGAGAAAGTTATTAAATTACAAATTTGTAATCAAATAGTTTGATTTTCTCACCCAATAGATGACATGATACTCAATGTAGAAAACCTGAAAGACTTCACCAAAAAAATTCTAGAACTGATACACAAATTCAGTAAAATCAGAAGATACAAAATCAACTTATACATAACTCTGTTGCAGTTCTCTATGTCTATAATGAAACAGCAGAAAAAGGAATCAAAGAACAGATCTCATTTACAATTGCACCAAAACACATGAATACCTAGGAATAAACCTAATCCAAGAAGTAAAATATCTGTACTCTGAAAACTAAAGTACATTCATGAAAAAATGTAGTGTTTATGAAGAAGACACAAAGAAATGTGAAAACATGCCATGTTCATGGATTGGAAGAATAAACATTGTTAAAATGTTGATACTACCCCAAGCAATCCACACAGCCAATGCAATTCCTGTCAACATATTACTAACACTTTTCACAGAGCTATAACAAACAATCCTAAAATTTGTATGGAACCACAAAAGATCCTGAAAAACAAAAGCAATCTTGAAAAAGAAAAACAAAGCTGGAGACATCACATTTCCAGACTTCAAGCTATATTACAAAGCTGTAGTCATGACGGAAGTAAATCTTTTGGAAATTCTTTCACTGAAGGTGAAATATTCAACACTATCACGAATGCTATTGTAAATCCAGTTTAAAACTTCAACATTGAGTATAAAATCATTTGTTTTTGCAGGAATAATGTTAATCAAAATTCTGGTGGAGCACCTTGAAAAAAATAATGTTCTTACTAAATTAAAGAACTTATAGACTGAAATGTACTTAAAATTTGCAAATCATAAACTGTTAACATTTAAAACATTAAAATTTATGTTAAAGCAAAGAATGGATTACATTTATTTAAGAGTTTTAATAGCATACAACATTTAGTTTTGAAATTTAATATTTCAAATATTTTAAAACATACACACATTTACTTTTTGAATATTCCATTGTAATTGGAAGAATATAGACTTAATATTGATGAATGCAAATTGAAAGGCTATGGTTTTGCAAAATTGGCAAAATATTCAGTAATTATAAAAAACTGACTATAAAGTTTGTCTTGTCAAAGTATTTAGTGAAGAAGGGTTTTCTGAGTGGAGGCAATAATATAGTTATCTGTGAAAATATTTTGGCTGAACTGTTTATGTTTCAATATGAAAAATAAATACATTTGAGAATAATATCCAGTTTGCAGAATTTGTTCTGAGCTTACCAAATATTGACAGCTCTTGGGGGGGAAAAATGGTTTCTCAATTCAAAATCTCATTTACTTCAGGGAAAATTTATATGAAGAAAAATTTATTTAGAAAAAGTTTGAACTTTGTTTTAACCATAACATGCAATTTAGAAGAAACATTGTATTAACTAAAAATTATTAAAAACTATTAAAAAATATTGTGAAAAATCTTGAGAAAATACTACTAAATATAATATGGAAGTTTTATTTGACTAAGTTTTAAATTGCACGTATGCATGCTGAAGTCCAGCTCTAGCCAGGCCCAGGGGTCCCTGAAGGATGGACGGTGTCAGCGAGAGAGAGAGTGAGAGAGCCCCGAGATCCTTTCTGGTCACCGGGCAGGCATCTTTGTCCTGTAGGTTTTGGTGACTTTATTTATAGGTCAAACATTAACATGGCATCAGAAAATGGAATTTTTACAATGGATAGCTCTCTGTGATAAGACGTTTTTGGAAAATGTACAGAAACAGGTTTTACAGAAGTCTTCTAGCAGAACTGCCACAATTACAGTGAGGTTGAGTAACTAAGAAAATTACAGGGTGTTCACATTTTTAATAACGCTAAGATTAAGTCATAGGTTTGTAGATACTCTTATCCATCCTCATCACAGCTGCCAGGGTAAGTGAATGTGTTTGTGCAATGTAGGCCTTAGGGAAGGGGCTGCTATACACCACCAGTTAGCAAAGTTATATGTGGTAACTTATGTTCTGTCCTTATCTGTTCCTTCTCTCTAAGTTAGGCTCTTTGTCTCTGGGCAAGACTTAATTGTCCAGTTAGATTCCTTATGGCACTGGAGAGCCAACCATACCTTTAAAGAGTTTAGCTCATTTCCAATACATAGAATAGCCTCTTCAAGTGTATTTGCCTTCGTGTCTAGTTTTTTGTCTATGATTTATTGAATAGCTAGGGCATGAGACACATTTTTGGTTAGTTGATTTACATGTTGAGCCAGATGAACCTCTTGGACTAACACAATGGTAGAAACAGAATTGTACACATAAAGGTCAATCTTTTATGAATAAGGGTCATTAGTCTGTTCATTGGTCAAGGGAAAATATGGAGGGAAACAGGATCTGCGGGAGACACGATGTCTGTTCCCATAATCAAAAGAAGAAATTCCCATAATAAGTTCCTTCACAAGGTGCAATCATCATACCAGGGCCAGAATAAGGGGACAAATCACTCCCGAGATTGATCAACAAGGTACCTTGGGGGGTTGGTGCTCAAGCAGAAATAATTGAGTGGGGGTGGATATCAGTCATCATCTGATTGGCAAGAGACTGTTTAAACTTGCTTTAACCTCACCAGGAGTTTTCTCGACTAGTGGGCTCAGAATGGCTCTCAACATGTGCATATCAAGAAAAAATTATTGATGTTATTTTAAATGTTTACTGAATCAATGGTTCCATTTTATTTCAATGTACATAATCTAGTATTTTGATTTAATAATAATTTTATATTCTTAAGGTAGATTCTGAGGGGATTATGTTATAATAGGTATTCCATAAATAATGAAAAACATATTTATTGCTCAATAACATATTTTAAAAGCTTTATAGCAATTTAAATATTTCTAGTGTCTTTTACACTGTTAAAGTTGTCACTGTTTGAAAATAATTTATGTGATCAACAGTCTTGGCATTTGAAATTTTCTGGCCATCTTGGAAGCCAGACTTGTTACCATGTTGGTAAAAACTGGTTTAATTCCAGGTTACTCTTACTCCTTCAGATTACTAATGCCAAATAGCGGTGCTTTAACAAAGGCATGGCACCCAATGTCTTTTCCGTCTACATGGGGAGGTGTAATCTTGCTTTATTCTTGTACTTTCTTACATTCTGGTAATTCTATTTTTCTTTTTGAGAGAGAGAAAGAGGGGGAGTGGCAGAGGGAAAGGGAGAGAATCTTAAGCAGGTCAGCATTCAGCACAGACACCATCATGGTCAGGGGGCTTCATCTCACAATCATGACATCATGACCTGAACCTAAATCAACACACACTTAATTGACTGAGCCACCTAGGTGCCCCAGATTCTGGTGATCTTAGATTCTCACCATTTTTCTAGCTTCTTGATGCTTTTTAAAAGATATATTTTCAATTATATTTGACATTCTTTGAACATTTTCTTCAACAGAATTTTGGTTTGAAGTTTTTAGTCTGCCTTTATGAGATACCAACCAAATCTATTAAAAATGCATGCACACACACACACACACACACACACACACACTATCACAGTTCTTTCTATGTCTTCAATAATACTTTGGCATAATTTAAACCAGAGCTCAGATTTTTTGGCTCTTGCTTCAAGTATTATTTTTAGTCACTGTCACTCTTATGTTTAATTGGACATTCTTTAGAAGAGTATAGCAATCAGATATTTCTACTTACTTTTGCTTTTATATAAATCTCATACATGTGAATTAATATTTTGAAGGTTGTAGAACTGAGTGGAAATGACATTTTTAGATACAATATATAGGTTGTATGGAAAAATATTCTATTTATAACTTTCTTATAAATTAATTCAATTTAAATAAATCATCTGGTGGCAAAACAAATAAAAGAAATGTCATTTATGCAGTCACTTAAAACACTGCAAAATGACTAATGTATCAAAGTAATAAATATATAATTTGGAATTATTTTATTAACATCAATTATGCTGCTCTTCTTGCTTATTCAGACTTGTTTTAGTGAAGTAATTAATCTATAATGACAAAGTCTTTAAAACAGTTACATACTGGGGCGCCTGGGTGGCTCAGTCGGTTAAGCGTCCGACTTTCGCTTAGGTCATGATCTCACGGTTCGTGGGTTCGAGCCCCGCGTCTGGCTCTGTGCTGACTGCCAGCTCAGAGCCTGGAGCCTGTTTCAGTCTGTGTCTCCCTCTCTCTCTGACCCTTCCCTGCTCACGCTGTCTCTCTCTCTCTCAGAAATAAATAAAAAATATTAAAAAAAAAAAAAAAAACAGTTACATACTAACACGACAAAAAAATTTGTTTGGTTATTTTTCTTTCTCTCTCTCAAAAACCTGGTTTAGCGTTTAGCAAACATAAGTTGAGCAAGATGTAACGAGCTATTTTCTTCCTTAAGTTCTGTGTCACATAATACTGGAACACTCTCTGCTTGAAGGTAATTAGATTGCTGTGTTGTGGAATGGTTTCAACCCTTCCATAGAACCACATGCACGGTTACTCTCCAAAGGGAAGGATAAAGTAGGGACTAGTACCCAAATCTATTTAACCAGAATCAATTTGTTTTGTCTTTTCTGGGATAAGAATTGCTGATTTTGTTTCCTACTTAGAACATCTGACATGCAATAAATGACTATGAGATGAGAGAAAAAAACTAAACTTATGAAGAAATGATGCTATGTGTTTTCTAAAATTGATCAAAGCAAACTTCACACAACAGAAAAGCTCAGACAAAATTAACAATAAGCACAGAGAAAAACACACTCAAGCATTTCAGAAAGAAATTGCTGAAACCAAGGAAAATGAGAAAATCTTAGCAGCTATCAGATAAAAAGATATACAGAGGAACAATCGTTACAAAAAAATGGCTTTCAAAAGACTGGGATGATATCTTCAAAGTGTTGATAAAGCACAAATCACTAACAACCTAGAATTTTTTATGGAGTAAAAATTAAACCCAAAAAATATATAAAAAAAAAACCCAACCCCACCTTTTCAAACAGGAAACAGTTGAGAACATTTATTTTTAGAAGGCCTGCACTTGGAGCACTCCGGTGGCTCAGTAAGTTAAGCTTCTGACTTCCGCTCAGGTCATGATCTCACGGTTTGAGTTGGAGGCCCAGGTCGGTCTCAAAGACTGGAGCCTGGTTTGGATTCTGGGTCTCCCTCTCTCTCTGCCCCTCCCTCACTCATGCTCTTTCTCTCTGTCTTTGTCTCTCTCTGTCTCAAAAATGAATAACCATTAAAAAAATAATTTAAAAAATATCTGTCCTAGAAAAATAGTAACAAAAATGCTTTAAGTGGAAAATAAATTATAAAAGTTGGAAATATGTATCTACAGGAAGGAAAGTAAAATATTTTACCAGAAAGTAAAATATGGGGAAAAGGAAAAAAAATTTTTTTCTTTCTCTCTCAAAAGGTCACATATTTTGTTATTCTATTTGCATGACAATCCATAATAAACAGTACACAGATCATTCTTTGCCAGGGACAATGAGGGAAAGGCTGCTTAATGAATAGAGTTTTACTTTAAAGTAAGTGAAATATCTTGGAACTAGGTAAATATGGTGGTTTACACAACATTGTGAATATTATTGATGTCACTGATTATACACTTAAAACTTGTTAAAACAGAAAATTAGAAAATTATATATATATAATTTATATATATAGTTTATATATATAGTTTATATATATAGTTTATATATATATAGTTTATATATATAGTTTTTATATATATAGTTTATATATATGAGTGTGTGTGTAATCACATTAAACATTTAAAAGATACTTTAAATATAAAGAAAAATAGTTGAATGGAAAAGAAAGGAGAAAATATTCCATGAAACATACTAAATATAGAAAAGGATATGGCTATACTAATCTCAGAAAACTTGGTTTTTAGACAGAATATTATTAGACAAAGAAAAGCATTTCATAGTAATTAGTGAAAGCACCAAGAAAATAATACAACTCTAAACACAGATGCACATAATAGCAATTCTTTAAAACACGTAACACAAAAATAGAACTAAAATGTACAAAATATTTGAATCTTTTAATACTACTACCTTAGAAAGTGATAAACTGAGGAAAGAACAATCTTTAAGGTTATAGATTAAGACAGTACTATTATGATAGGAAAAGATAGGATTCAGTAGGCAGAGAGGGAAAGATTAGGACCTGTGTTCCGTGGGTGAGGAAAAACACATTTTTATGAACAATGCTGGGAGTGTCTGACCAGCAAACACCCTCAGGCTTAAGATTCCTCTTAAGAATGTAACACACATCACCTACTCCCCCTGAGATTTCTCTCAGGAATTTGACACAAGAGCTAACTAAAAATAAGTAAAGCATATGACTCCCAAGGAATGATGTGGCCATAGAATACTCCTCATAGAATAGAAATAAGCCAATCAGGAATGGACAACCCAGCACCTAGAGCTATCCAGCCAATAAGGGTGGGAACTGAGACTAAACAAGGAGGGCAAGGGAGAGACCACTAGAACTTTATAAACAAGGACCTTTGTCTATAATCTGGAGTGAATGCCTCCTTTCTGTAAAGAGAGCTTTAGTACTATTCTCTTTCTGATCCTATACTCTAATGAATTTTTGCCTGCTGCTCATCTTGTGTACACTTCTTCATTCTTTGAAGCAGTGAGGCAGCAACCCTGGGTATTGAGGTAAAAAATCCTGCAACACTATGAAGAAAAATACTTCAGCTAACAATGACAGAATACACATTCGTTTTCCCTGCACAAAACAAAAATAATTCAAACATAGGATCATAAATTTAGTATTAATAAATTTCAAATAATATGGTTTCTTGCTACAGTAGTTCAATATAGGGATCAATGAAAATAATTTAAAAAAACAAAAATAGTTGGAAATTATGCAGTTTCTTATTCTCCTCTCTTAATCATCTTCAGGTTCTCCAAGGAACTAAAAGTGAAATTAAAAAATATTTTGCATTGAATGGAAATAAGAACAAAATGTATCAAAGTTTGTTATTTGCATTCATACTATTGTTTAGGGGTTATTTTTAAGATTGATTGTTTACATTGGAGAGAAGAAAAAATGAAAAAATCACTGTTCCAACCTTTCACTTTAAGAAACAGAAAATGATAAGCAGTTTAGATGTTAGTATGTAGAAGTAAGAAATTAGTAAACATAAAACTTGACATTAATAATATAGAAATGAGTAATTAAGAGAGAAAAATCATCAGTCAAAAGCCTCTTTGAGAAGATTAATAAAATTGATAGTCCCTAGAAAAGCTAATCAAGGGAAAAAAGAAAATATCAATATTAAAATTAAGGATAGCAAAACTAGACATCACTACAAATTCTATATTCATTAAAGGGAGAAGTAGATTAAGAACACATTTATGTAAAGAATTATGCAAGTAATATTAAATTGACACTTTTTTAAAAAGCACAACCCGTACTATAATTTACTTCCCCTTAAGAAAACACTAAGCACAAATGATTTCACCAGTTAATGCTATCAAATATTTAAAGAAGAAATGATACCAATTGATATGTGATGTGTCTACTTAATAGGCCTTGGGGTGTTCAGATTAAACATTATTTTGCCTAGAGTGTTTCTGCAAGAGATTAGCATTTGAATTGGTGGATTCAATCTACTCCCTAAAGATTGCCCTCCCCATTGAATTGCTTGCACACCATCCAATCCATTGAAGCCCTGAGTAGAACAAAAGGCAAAGAAAGGAAGATCCTACCCAGCCCCTCCTTTTCCCCCCGATTTAGTGTTTGAGCTGGGACTCAGATTAAGATTTACAAAACTGGTTTCCTTCTTTTCTCGAGTCTTCAAACTCAAACTAAATCCAATGTCTGCTTTCCTGGGTTTTCAGTTTACAGATGACAGATTGTAGAACTTTTCAGCTGCTACAAGCAGAGGAGACAATTCTTTATGATAAATCAAGAATTTTCCATAGATGGATAGATAGATAGATAGATAGATAGATAGATAGATAGATGATAGATAGATTAGTAAATACAGATAAACAAGTGTGTTTAAATGGGAAAAGATGAACTTGAAATCTTTTTTACTCTATACACAAGAACTCATTCCAAATGGATCATAAATATAATAAGTGTAATTATAAGTGCCAAAAAATATTTTCTGAAAACATAAGGAGAATATCTTTGCATTTTAAATGAATGATCTATAAATGCATGAAAAACTACTCAAAATCTTATTAAGTACCAGAGAAGTACCAATCAAACCTCACTGAAGTATTTAACACTGTGGTAAAGAATGGTGGTAGCAAAACAACACACACACACACACACATACACACACACAAACACAAATACAAAATAATTCTCATAAAATAGGACCAAGAAGAACCTTGAGAAACATTTTTTTTAGAATATTGTGATAAATATTTGGAACACACTGGAACACAATCACTTCTCTTTGTTATTGTTACTTGGTGAAAAAAAATGAAAACGTGAGAAAGATTTACTTTTCTCCAGTAATCTTATATGACCTTTTCTTCAGAGGCCCCTAATAGTTTTAAAAGATGTTAAATCTGGATTGTCTAGTAAAGGATGAGAATTTCCAATTAAAAAAGATTAAAGAAAGTAGAATGACTAGATTCTCTATCAAATCTTGAGAACATTTTGCATGGCAGAGGGATAGCAGAAGAATAACTCTGTGAGTCATTGGAATTCTGAGTATTACTCTTTTAAACTCAGAGAAGAGGATGGTATATAATTTAATAAGCACAGAGCTGTTATTCAAAAAAATGCCAATTAAATTGAAATATGTAAAAATTTGTCTCACTCATGTCAAGTCATATATTCATGCCTTAGGACAATATGTTTATAGATTAATATTTGACTTACATATTCTACAGAGGTTATTAATAGGGAAAAGGACACTCAAAATAGACCTGTGCAATTTAAGGATGGGGCAAATGAAGAAGTGAGTAAGAGTTCTTTCCCAGATTCCCTTGACTTTGTTTTTTCTTTTAAGAAACTAAAAAATACAGGGATTCTGTGTTAGATGGAACTAATGCCTTAGTAAAAATTGTTTTAATCAGTGCTGCATTCTATTGCTACTATTATTTGGAAAGCAGTGGCAACAGTTACAATCATATTATTAGAAGTAGTAACGCATGAATTTGTGGCTGATTTAAACAGGTTAAAAGTAACTAAAGTACATGTCACAGCAGCACCACAGTCTTTGTGCTAGGTGAAAGCTGTCTGCTATAAAAATGCAGACACTTAGAACTCAAATATATAGCCAATCATTTTAGTTGTTTTAAAGAATTTTTTTCTATGAAATTGGCAATTAAGTAGTGATGACTTTTCTTTGTTTTTCTTTTATTCCCTTTCTCCTTTTCCTATGTCATAAATTTATTCTCCTCTCTTAATTTTCACTCCACATTTTAAATATTTAAACTGTTTCTGTTTACTTTTTTTAATCTTTGCCTTTAATTTCCATTTTTGTTTATTGATCACTACTGAAAATTCTAAGCATTTCATGTAGGAGGAACTGGGGTCAATTATGAACATGCATCCTAGAGAAGAAAATATTCAAACACAGTACAGAAATCTATAATGATTAATCAAAAATTAACAAGGTTTGAGATTCTGTGTCTCTGAAACCCATTCTCCTATAGAGGGGCCAAATGTAAAATCAAATACTGCTAAAACTAATTATTTACCCCTAGTTAGGAAAACAATGTAACTAACAACATTTTGAACTACAACTGAGCATGATTCCCTCCCATAACCACAGATCTATGATGTATGTTAGCTCTGCTATTTCATACAAGTTTGCCTTCAGAGAGATTTCTTAATCTCTCAGAGCCTAAAGATATTATCTATAGGACTGGGAATATGATATTCTTCTATTCACCTCATAAGATTGTTTTTGTAAGCATAAGGAGAGATAATGCATGGGAATGTGCTTTGTAATCTGCAAAGCATGCTACCAATGTACAATGTAAGGTAAAAAGAAATGAAATTGTATTAAGTTCTTTGGTTCACTACACATATTTTCTCAGATAAATATGAAGTAATATATTATTCTAACTGCAATGTATCTTGTTGGGCTTATAATTTTTAAAGCTGGGTCATTTCTATGTTCAGTAAGAGGTGGAGTTTTTAATTAGAGAATAACATTCTGTTGATGTGTCAGTGTATTTTATTTAACTCGAAATACTCATTTACAATAATTCAATTTGTTTTAAATTTGAGAATCTGTCTTTTGGATAGCACATTGAACTTCACTCCGAAATTTTGAAAATCCACATTATGTGTATACACACACACAAACACACATACACATGCACAATTTGTACAATGTCATCTTAATAATCATACCAATGGAATAAATGGCACATGTAACACTGGGATGCACTGGAAGAAGTGAATGGTTAATGCACAGCTTTATTTTTGTTGTCCAGTAGTAGTAATGGGTTAAAAAAAAGCCACTCATTTTGTTTTATCACATCATTCACACATTTGAAAGATGACAAACTACTCTGTGGACTGAAATATAATTTTTCTCTTTTTGAAGAGAGTTGTTTTGTCCATATATTGAAACTTGAACTTTGAGGCACAAAGTGTCCTTTATTAAAAACTGAGGCACGGGGCGCCTGGGTGGCTTAGTCTGTTGAGTGTCCGACTTCGGTTCAGGTCATGATCTCATGGTTCGTGGGTTCGAGCCCCACGTTGGGCTCTGTGCTGATAGCTAGCTCAGAGCCTGGAGCCTGCTTTGGATTCTGTGACTCCCTCTCTTTCTGACCCTCCCCTGCTCACGCTTGCTCTCTCTCTGTCTCTCAGAAATAAAGAAAACGTTAAAATATTTAAAAAAACCAGTTGAGGCAAATGATCACTTTGGAATTGTGAATACAGGAGAGAGAGTAGATAGATAGATAGATAGATAGATAGATAGATAGATAGATAGAAGAAATATAGATAGATGATAGATAGATAGATAGATGATAGATAATTGATGGATGATAGGTTAGATAGATAGATGATAGATAATAGAGACAGATATGCATTTTTTGTAGTTTTTCCAAAAAGTTTGCTTTTACCATGTTGACCACACCCTTTCCATGAGCGTGAAGGAGACTAATCACTTATCTTTTAGAAGGGCACACAACTGCATTCTTCATTTCCTTCTTCTCAGTGGCTCTTTTCATTTGTTCTGATTTACTGTCTCCTTCAAACATATAATATAATAATGGCTTCTTTGCCCATGTGAATGAAATGATGCAATACGAGGCAGTTGCACATCTTGAAATGATATTTCACAATTGTTTTAAAAAATTACGAATGTGAAAATTGTCAAAATTCACTCTTGTCTCTATTATTTGTATATAGAAAACCTTTCTATGACCGGGTGTTGAAAATCTTTGATATACCTCATGAGAGAGTTCTAACCCCTTTCACTATACAATTAACACTAATAATAAGTGACAGGCATAATAATTACATTATTATCATGATGTTCAGCTCACCTATTCTAGATGAGAGTAATTTTCTCTATAAATCCACTCATCTGTCTGTGTATGTACAATGGCTTTCTTCCAAGGAATTCAAAGTCCCACACTTAACTCCCTCATTTATTTCCAAAATGTGCTTTTAAAAATATGTCATGATTACAAGTGAAAATAAAAATAGAAAGTATTTATATATCAGCTAAGTGAAATGTATTGTTTCAACATGCTGGAGGCTGCAGCCACTGACTTTTTTTCTCTGGAGCAGGAATAAGGGAAGAAGAATCACAGTGTGTTGTCCTTAATCTGTTATTGCTAATTTTTGCATTGTCGCATAATTATGTATTTGGATGTTGCACACTAAATGTAAAGTGACTGTTTAAAAAATACTACACCACTACTAATCTGAGAGATTAAACATAGTATTTGGATATTTTAACTCAGGTAATCAACTTGATACCACTATTGCTTCTGCTAATTTCACAACATATAAAATATATCTCTTGTTATATAAAATCAGTAAAGCTTCATATATATATATATATATATATATATATATATATCTTAATAGTATTTAATTTCTTCAGTATGTGAATCGTCAGGATTCTATAGAGAACTGATCAAGGGCAGAGTTGGTTGCAAGGTTTTTATCTGATATGGAGCTTTTGAATTCTTTTTCCTTGTATGCATTCAATAAAAAACAGATTAAGCTATTGCACTTCCAGAGGTTTTTATATAGAATTGAAATAAGTTCCTGACTCCCTCCCAGATCCTTTTGTGGTCAGTAGAGTCTCTCTTGCTGATATATCTAGATATTGGCTGATATCTGCCAGGAGAGTAGTTAAACTCTTGGAGCAGCTTCTCAGTGGGGCTATGATTTTTAAGTTGCTGTGTAATGGAGTGTATTACCATTTACCATATGATGAGATAGCCTGTCTGTCAGCCAGGGAGCTATTTAAAGTTATATATAGGTCAAATGAGCCAAAAAGAGCAAAGGAAGATCAAGAATATTGAGTATCTCAAAAATGGAAAGATCAAATATTTTAGGTACCAGGTGATTTCTTCCAATATTTGTCTTTAATCTATTGATGAAATTGATTGTGAATCATTGAATGCTTTAAAAAAAATGTATTTTAAGGGCATACATTTTCCCTTTTGAATCAACCATATGGCATACAGATCCTATTTCTCCAAATGGTTTTATGTATTATTATTCCTACTTACTAATGAAAGGTGTCTTAAAATTTCCAATTTACACTTCTGGGATCAAATTAGGTTTTCATCTCATTAAGAATCATTAAATGTTGTTTCCTGAGCTATGTTTTATAGCTAAAACTGCCATTCATTTACCATACACTGTTTAAAGATACTAAGTAAATTATGTTGAATGATGAAAAGAAACATATTTCATCTGTCTTTCCAAAGGCACCTTCACTATCAGGAACTCTGCATTAGCTTGCAAAGTAGTGTTCACTTTGTGATTGATTGGGTGATTTAAGCAGGAAATACATTATTTTCTTATTCTATAGTTAAGTAGTCTAAAAATGAGAAACAGGAATTTACATTTTTTAAATTATTTAAATAACTCTGAGTCTAGATCAGATCAACATTAGTATTTAAAACATTTTCAGTATATATCTAATTAAGGATTTTCTATTTACCTTTCTATAATTTATTAAAATAAATAGTATTCAATGTTCTGTTCCTTTTTGGTTATACAACTTATTTTATTGATAATCATTCTGTAAAAATAACTTACAACAGTGTTTTATAGAAGACCAACTAGTAAATATTTTAAATGAATATATATATCCATATAAGAAAGACAATATGTAGCAAGTGGTAAGGAAAATCTGTTCCTCTGTTCTTCTAAAGATAAGATCCTTTTCCAGTAAAGAGCCAAATACTCTAGTAGGGGAATGCCAATCTTGTCTGCAGTGTTCTGAAGGACAGTTAAAAACCATCTATTTACTCTTGTAGCTTTTTTTTTTCTTTGCTAGCATCTCTACTTTTAACAAAATGCTTTCAAATTATTAATATACAAGTAATACAAACTACAGAATATTGTATTTGTGTTTTATACCGTTTCACTCCTTAGCAAATCTAGAATTAAAATATCCCTAGTGACCCCTACCTTTATCACATATTCACCCGTAACATTTATCACATATTCTGTATAATCATATTCTATATAAGCATTAGTCACTAAGGGAGAAAGAGATCTAATTCCAACTCTTATTTTCTTAGCTTAGTGGAATCTCTGTCCATAAAATTCAAAGATGAAAAATATTTAAAAGCCAACAGTATTTTGTGGTTTTAATTGATTTCTTCATAACAGTAATGAGACATGACTCTTCCTAAGGCCCTTTGTACATTGCCTCTGAGAGTGTCAGTTAAAACAGCCAAATTTGAAAGGCAATTTGACATGTATCATGTGATCAGTTCTTTCACTTTTCTAACACACATTAAAGAAAAGCCCATTTATGCATACAATGAAATATATGAAAATATGTCTATCTGATTATTTATGATAGTACCAAATTGGACACAACTTATGTATTGATACATTGGTAAACAATCGAGATGAATTATGATAGTTTCATAATATTGGATAACACTCGACTTTCAATAGAATGAATGATATTAGTAGTTAAGAAGGCTCATGATTATAAAGCTATGCACTATGGAGAAGCCGAAAAATAAAATGGGATTTAAGAGTTTGTACTCTTAGTTTAGACTTAGAGAGCCAGATCTTCTGGAATTGAATCTTAGCTCTGATACTTAATCATTATGTGTCATGGAACAAGTTATTTAATCTCTGTTGTTTTAGTTTTTTCACTTGAAAATTTGGGGTTAAAACTTTTGGGGTTAGTGTTTACTTCATATACACTTGTTGTGAAGCTTAGTGTGTGTGAATAATATATATATTAATGTTAATATATATACTAATATATAAATACTTCTTAATTCTCTAATACTTATTTGTGTGTATAGATCTAAGTAGATATTTATGTGTACTATAATGCTATCCCATGATTAACAAACCTCAAAGAACACCATAGATATCAAATTAATGGCAGCAGTTGTGTTTGGAGAAAGATACAGGGAAACATTACTCTTATCTCATATTTTGATTCTTAAATATGAATATTTTCATGTTTAAACAGATAATAGAAAACAAAAATAAGTAAGTTAAGCAAAGCTAATAGTAATATCCATTTTCAACTTTTTCCAATGTGCAAC
Source organism: Hyaena hyaena (assembly GCF_003009895.1). Lineage (NCBI taxonomy): Eukaryota > Metazoa > Chordata > Mammalia > Carnivora > Hyaenidae > Hyaena > Hyaena hyaena. Next base: position 127,414 of record NW_024081639.1, on the reverse strand, counting down.
ATTTTAATCTGTTTCTTTCTTTTTGAAATAAAAGTATTAAATTGTATGATAGTAATTACAATTAAATAGAAAAATAAAAATATAAACAAAATGACACAATATGAAGCCAGGGACTCTTTCAAGGGTAACACTTTGAGTTGGAATTTTCACACTGATTAAGATGGTTATGTAGATCAGAGTGAGTGCTGGAAAGCAGGTAATTGGGACAGAATAAGCCAAATATGGAATGAGAACAAGCAGGAAAAACAAAAACGAAAACAACTGAGGTTTGCTTTCAGCATGCTCTACTTGAAATGTCATCTGACCTCTCTAAAACTCTGTTCTCCCCCCGCCCAAAAAAACAAGTATAAAACTATCTCAAAGGGTTAGTGCAGGGTTGAAAGGAGTAGTATATGAGAAAGGGATTTATAAACTATAAGTCCCCAAATATATATTAGCTATTATTTTATTGTTATTAAGAAATAGAAATATAAATACACACACACACACACACACACACACACACACACACACACAGAAACAGGGAGCTCAGCCTGACTAGGATGAAAAGACTACTTTGACAAGAAGTGGAAAATTGTGTTTATGTGTTGGATATACCAGATTATGGAGGTATTTGGAAAAAGACGGGGCTTGAAGGATCAGTTCAAACACTGCTTCAAAATTAATTAACTGGACAATAATACTTAAAATACTGTCTGGTTTAATCAGCTAACATTCTGACAATTACATTCTATGCGTGACACCATCCTAAGTTCTTTGTATGTACTAAAGTCCTTACTCTTGCAAAAGTATGAAGAAAGCACTATTATTATCCAAGAGCTATGAATTAATAAACTGTGTGTTAAGCCCCAACAAAGTTAAATAACAGGATCAAGGAAACACCTAGTGAGTATTAGATCTGTGGCATGAACACATACAGCAATACTTTTAATACTGTGCCATTGTTACTCCTTCCCTTGAAATACTTCTCCTTAGATAATAGACATAAACAAGGAAAATTGTGACTACACAAACATGTTTTTGACTGGAATACAAAATCAGTGACTTAATTTAAGGAAAAGCAGTTCAGCAGTCATAAGTTAGAAGGTTCCATCAACACCCTCCTCTTTCACTCACAGCCCTTTGAGGGAGAACCATGATAGATGCCACTAATAGTGTAGAGAGTGGAAAGTTTTGATAGTAAAAGGAGTTTTTTCTAGATAGAAGTTCTTTATTTTCATTATATCATCTTCCTTTTTACTTTCAGGAGTAGTTGTTTGGGTCTCTATCCTTGAGAAAATAGAATTTATTTCTAGACGTGGTTCTTATTTGGAAAATAGGTTTCCTGGTTCTTAAAAACAAAAGTAAACTTGGGCTGCCTGGGTGGCTTAGTCAGTTAAGCATCCAACTCTTGGTTTTGGCTCTTTGATCTCATGGTTCATGAGTTCAAGCTCTACATAGGACTCCATGCTGATAGTGCAGAGCTAGCTTGAGATTCTCTCTCTCTCTGCCTTTCTCCTGCTCACAGTCTCTCTAAACAAACAAACAAACTTAAAAAAATAAACTAGAATAAAGCACACAAATGTTTAAACATTTAGGATAAGTTCTTGTTTCTTAAAGGAGTAGGACAAATTACACACTCACTCTTTCTTATGTGTAATCTTAGCATGAATTTGTATATCACATCCTTGTAGAGATGAGAAATGTACTCTTAAAAATCTATATACAGAAAGAAGCAACTAAACATGCAGACATAGAAAAAAAGGGGCTCTGAAAAGACAGAAACAGAATGGTGAAGTGAAAATTAATAATGGACAATAGGTATTCAAATATCTAAGCCAAAATAAGATGAAACACTGTAATAAAAAATCAGATGGAAGAAGTACTGAACACTGGAAACACTTCATTTCAGTTGGGAAATGTTTCTGTTTTTAGGAATACTGGAACCAATCTTTAATTATACTATCTTAGGTCATGATTGCTGGGAATATCTATCTGAAATAAAGAATCTAAAGATAATAGGGAGAATGGTTTTCTTATAGGAAATCATTCAAGTTTGATAAGAATCTGACTTGATAATATAGGAATCCTATTAATAATTCTGTTACTAAATATAGTATAAAATAGAAAAAAGTAGGTATTTGGAGCAGAAAATGATTTGATACAGAAAATTAGAAACTTACAGTTTTGAAAAGGATACAAGAACAAAGATGGGGAAGATTAGTTCTGACTTCAAGGGACTCCAGAAGTGAAGAAGGAAGCCACTGATAATGACCTCAGTTGCCAATGGGACTTAAGTAGGTGATGCTCATAGCAGGATAATCTGAGATTGCTGGCAATACTCCAGGTCAGCTAACAGTTGATTTCCACACAATCACAGGCTCTTCCATGAGGGTTCCTCATTAGCTGAATTCTAGTAGAAGGATATTGTGGGGAAACATAGCTAAAGAACTACACGAATAAAGAAGGAAACAGATTTGATGCTAAGCTAATCACAGACAGTCCAGCATAGGTAGTCAGAAAGGTAGAAAGGTTAGAGGCAATTTTTTTGTTTGTTGTAATTCAAGAGCAAATTAATGATAACATGAGTTGGAATGGAGACCATGGAAGCTGAGAAGTATATATATACTTACTATTATATGACTTATAACATATATATATAACTAACATTTGACATATAAGTAGCATTTTTAAGTGCTTACAATGTTCCAGGAACTATGCTTTTCTATATATGTAGATATGGCCTTTATTTAACAAATACTTACCTAGCACTTCCTGTTTGTCAGGAATAATTCTAAAAGCTTTACACATATTTGCTCATTTAATTCTCATAACAACTCTATGAAATAGTTTCTCTTATTATCTACCTTTTAAATGTAGAGATATTGAGTTATGGAGATCACACAGCTAGTAAATTGCTAGAGTTCTCACAGCTAGTACAGGGCAGAGCTATGATTCAAACCCAGGTAATTTGGCTCCACAGTCATGCTATGAATCACTACAGCATGGTGCCTCTCATTCTGATTTCAATAGATTATCCTATTTTGTAAGAGAAGTACTCTTTCCGACTGTTAAATGAGAAAAAGGAGGACTAGAACGTTAATTTATCCAACATGATACACGTAGTAATTTATCTAAGTATTTTGACTTAATTTTACCATTACAGAATTTGGTGAGCAATTAACTATATGGCAAACAAAGTAAAGAGAAAATTTGAAGATGATTTTTAAACTACCTAACCTTAGAGATCTGAAGAACAGTGGTGCCACTGAAGGAAATACTGTAGTCATGCAAGGATCATATGTGAAAACTAATATTCACACTGGAATGTGTTGAATCTGAGCAGTAACAGAACATTCAAGGGGACATGTTTTCCATCCAGTTACATATCATTTACAAATCAGGGAAGAGTTTCTCCTAAAGAAGAATACTGATGGAATGCATCTGAGGACTGATCCAAAGTCTTCACATCAGAGCAACATCGACAGAAAGAGCACTGCCTTCCATTGATATTGGACCTTTTGAAGTAGATATAATTTCAAGGGATAAGACATTCTCAGTAGGAATTCTAGAAATAGTGGGTACTGGGATGTGTAAGAGTCAGGAGTGATTGCCCAGAAAGAAATGAATAAAGAAATATTAACTCCACTCATCTTTTCACATGTCCTATTGAATCCTCCACTATCACATTCCATATGGATCACATTAGATATAAAAATATATTCTATGATGTAAATAACACACATGTAATGTCTATTATATCTATTACACATATACTTATATAATATATGTATATACTGAAAAACCAGAGGCCTGTTAATGTTACCCTGCCTCTCATCCTTGTAATCCCTAAAAATTGCCTACATATGACCACATATATTCATCTCTTTGTTGTCATTTTCCCATTGCCTTTATATTTCTGGATGGAATTTTTATTCAGGATCCTTAAAAGAAAATATCTGCTTCATGGGAAATCACTCCCTATGTATATTGTATTATGTCACTCCCTTACTCCACCTGCTGTCTACCCAAGTGCTTAACCAGAAATCTGATTACTATGTTCCTTATCCATGAACCATCGGATCCTGTCCATTCTCTCAACTTTATATATTTTGTCTTGTTTCTTTGTTTAAAGAGAGACAGCAAGTGCTGGAGAGAGGGGCAGAGGGAGGGAGGAAGAGAGAGAAAGAGAGAGAGAGAGGGAGAGAGAGAGAGACAGACAGACAGACAGACAGACTCTTAGGCAAGCTCCGTACTCAGTTCAGAGACTGATTCAGGGCTTGATCCTATGACCCTGGGATCATGACTGTTCTGAACCAAAATCAAGTCAGGTGCTCAACTAACTGAGCCACCCAGATGGCCCTTTACGTTTCTTTTCATCCTCTTTAATTATCCTTGTCAAAACCACCATCATCCTTACCTATAAATGTAAACTGAAATAGACTTTTAATACCTTTTCATCCTGCCCTTCTCCAATCCACTTTTTATATATTTATACACTATAAATATATAGTGATATTTCTAAATGCAAATTGATTTTGCCACTTTTCAGCCTAACACCTTTGACTTTCATTCTATTGTCTGTAATGAGGGTAAGCAAATTTTTTTATTTTTGTTTTTGTTTTTGTTTTTCTAAATGACCAGATAGTACATATTTTAGGCCTTTCAGGTCACATGGTCTGGGCCCAGTTGTTCAGCCTGATACTGTAGCACAAAATAAATGATAGACAACAAGTAAGCAAATGAGTATGGTTGAGTTCCTATGAAACTTTATTTACAAACACAGGTGACAGGTGGATTTGGTCCATGGGGTTGTTCACTATCCCTAGTCAGGAGAATAAAGCTTGATCTCAACCATTGCTTATATATTTCTAGTTATTACTTCATATATTATTTCCTCAATCTGGAACAGTCTTTATGCAACTGCTCATGAAGAAGGTAATTTCCTTTTTTTTTTTTCTTTTTAGTTTCAATCTAAATGTCAAATCCACAGAGCAGGCCATCCTGACCCCTGATTAAGGACTGTGCTCCTGTGGCATTTGGTTTTTCTTCTCTGGTCTGCATTTACTTTGTACTGATTTCAGAAATAACATAGTGTAGTGGTTTAGTGAATGGAGTCACACTTCTTGGTTCAAATCCTGGCTCCCTCACATACTAGGTGTGCAATTTTAAACAAGTTACTTAACCTCTGTTTCTCTGTTATGCTCATTTATAAAATAGGAAGAATAATAGTACCTTAAGAGATGTTATAATGATTAAAAAAGTTAATATTTATAAAGTATTTAGAGCAGTGCCCAGCACACAGTCAATGTTAAATAGCAGTTTATTGTCATTATATTCTTCATTTTCCACTAAACCATAAACACTAGAGAGTGAAATGTATGCCTCCTACTCACTATTCTCTCTCTAGGATATGACACATGGAATATATACTATAAATAGTAAATTAAAAAAATGATTATACCAATTATTAAACTATTATATGAATATATTTGACTCCTATATTTTCTCACTGTCAAATTATGCGCCTGATTTTTTTCTGCTGTATTCCCTAGAATCTAGAATACAAACTCCATGAGGTCAAAGAGACTATTACATTCATAAATGTATAACCATACAGTAGTTGATTAATAAATATGTGTGGATGAACGTATAATTCTCAGGATAAAGTCTCAGTCTATAGTTCCAAGGCTCTTTGTGATGTGGCCATTGGATCTCACTGGAACTCATCTCTCATAGTTGTGTTTTATGCTCCAACTGTAATGAAATACTTAAAATTCAAAGCAGCTCTCTCTCTATGCCTGTGTTCATGCTTTTTGCCTATCGTGGAATTCTTCTTATCCACCAGACATACCCACACAACCAAGGCAGTCCTTTCTAAACACTATGAGTAAACTCTTATTTATCTTTATCTTCCTGGCTTGAGCATATATTTATATTTCTGCAATCATAGTTATTTCCTGACTCCCTAAAATTAAGATAGGTACCCCTTCTTTATGTTTCTGTTGCATGCACCCTGTACTTACTGCAGTAAGTATTTATGCAATGAATAGAAATTGCCTGTTTGATTGTCTTCCCCACTAAATTGAGCTTGTCTGTTCCAGGGACTATATTTCATTCCCTGTTATATCCCAAGAACTTAGCACAGTTACTCAAAATCATAAATATCTGACACCTTCTTGATGAATAAATGAAAATAAATGTGTATTGACTATCCAGAAGTTTTGGAGTGATAAAAAGATAATCATTCTGCACTTATAAACATCAATAATTTGACCTCTGCTTTGAGATGTAAAGTATGAAATCTACCTTGTATCTGTATTCAAATTTATTATGAAAAGGAAGCAAATGCCATTCTGGAGGTTAGTAATTGTATTCTTTAGAATATAGAAGTAAGATGTTAGTGATTGGTCACTTAGCTGGTGATTAGATCATCTAAATTTATAAAACTCACAAATTAAAGAGTCACTTTTTATGAGGAACTATAAGTTGATTTGTCTATTTTAAGTAGTTTGTAGATGTTATTTTACACCTGAGATATAGTTTTCCTGTTTAATATTTTACAAGTCATCTTTATTATCCTCTCACAATACATTAGAAACAATTTTCATCTGTTAGGATGATTTTTATGTGACATTCTGAGCCTAACTGGTCTCTTGCTCTTCAGAGATATGGAAGGAAAACAACCTGCTAACATACAAAATAAATTCTTATTGAAATTTATTTTTTATTACCTTTATAATATCTTCTCTCTAGCTCTTTGTCATGATTATTTGGAGATCAGATTGCTTAGCTAAGAATAGTCTGCCTAGGCAAGGAGTTTACTAGCATTTGATACAGACAAAAATGTCAGGTTTCCATTTTTTTTAGTAAAGGTTTCTGTTAGTTGTATAGCAGAACAAAGTATATTCTAGAAATAAATGTATAAAGAATATTTCTAATAATTACTCAGTCACCAAACTTATTTTTAACCAATACATTAACCCCCTCTTTTCTTAAAGTTACTAAAATAGGGAAATACATCACATTTTTTAGTGTTTTAAATTTTTTATTTCAACTTACAAAAAATTGTAAGAATTATAATACTACTAAGAACATCTGTATACTCGTTAGTCAGATTAATCAACTGCTAACTTTTTACTATATTTCCTTTTTCATTTGGTCTACCTCTCTCAGGGGACCTCTTTCTCCTTATATTTAAGGTTAGGTCATGACCCTGTCTGTCCCCTAGATACATCAGTTTGTAATTTCTGAAAATAGCGATTTTATTTTACAAAACCATACAATACTTACATATTTAGCAGATTTAATATTGACTCTTACATACCATCCAATATCCATTTTTTAAAAATGTTTATTCATTTTTGAAAGAGAGACAGAGTGTGAGAGGGGAGAGGCAGAGAGAGAGGGTGACACAGAAACTGAAGCAGTCTCCAAATTTCATCAGAGTTGTCAGCACAGACCCCAATACGGGGCTCAAACATCCACACTGCGAGATCATTACCTGAGCTAACGCTTAACTGACTAAGCCACCCAGGCGCCCCCTAAAATCCATTTTTGCCATTTGACGCTACAGTGCTATTTATAGTACATTTTCTGATCTAGCCGAGGATTTGGTCTGGAGAGACGCATTACATTTAGGTGCCATGTCACTTTGGCTCCTTTAGTGTGTGGGACACTCCCACGGCTTTTCTCTGTTTTTCATGAAATTGACGCTTTTTGAATATTGCTGTTTCCTCCTGATTTTAAAATATACAACATTTTTCATTTTGGGTTTATCTAAAGTTTCCTTGTGATTATAATCAGGATATGCAATATTGGCTGCAATCTGCTAGGTGGAGTGTTATCCGCTTCAGAGCATTACATCTAGAGGCACACAGCACCCATCTCTCCCCACTGGTGATGTCAATTCTGATGAGTTTATCAAGGTGTCCTCCAATGTCTTCACCATATTTATAATTTTAGTTTTTCCTTGCAAAGAGTAAGCAGCTTTTAGTAAAACACTTTAAGGACATGCAAACAACCTGCTCCTCATCATAATTCCCTCTTAGATTAAACATCCACTGATGATTCTTGCTTCATCCACTCTTTCTTTTTTTTAAAGATTTTTTTTTTTTGAGAGAGAGAAACTTGGCTTCCAAAAGTATCAACACATACAATCTTTTCCTCAGTCCTATAATATGTCTGACATTGTGTTGGATTTTTTTACCCATAACACTACAAAAAGTAAACCGATCTCAAGATCTGTTTGCAACTTTCACTCCCACCTGACTTAGAATAATTGGTCAAATACTATGTTCCCAAATTATTTTGCTTCTTTCTTTTTTCTTCCATCTCTACGTTCTTCTTTCTATTGTTTACTCCCTCCTTCTCTTTCTCACTTCTTCCCTCCAATCTTACCCCTCTGTTTTTCTCTCTTCTCTCTCTTTCTTGGTCTCTTCTTTTCCTCTCTTCACTATGGTGATGGCATTCTTTTGCAATATAATTAGATATATTTATTTAAGCTTGCTTTCATTTCTACGTTTACCTTTTGCATTATTATTGATTTAATTTTACTTTATTAAAATATAGACCACTGGGGCGGCTGGGTGGCTCAGTTGGCTAAGCGTCTGACTCAGATCATGATCTCAAAGTTCATAGGTTTAGCCCTGAGTTAGGTTCTGTGTTGACAGCTCCCTGGAGCTTTCTTCAGATTCTATGTCTCCCTCTCTCTCTGCCTTTACCCCGCTCATGCTCTCTCTCTCACTCTCTCTCTCTCTGCCTGTCTCAATAATAAATATTAAATAATTTAAAAAGAAAGTGTAGACCATTAACATGCTTGTAAGAGTCAAAATAGAATAAAAATAAGATATATCTTCTACTCGTTTCTCCCAATTCCTTGTAGATAACCAATTGAATATTGACTTGTTCTATCCCTTCTGTACTCCTTCTGTACAAATAAACATATTTGCATGCTATCTTATTTTTCCTGTTTTTTTATACAATGGATATATATATACACACATATATATGATACATTATAAACATGTATATATATATAACTTTTTGTATTTTAGTTTTCTTTTCATTTGAGAATATTTCCTTAACTAATTCCATATCAGTCCCTAAACACTTATTTTTTTATGGCTGATATTATAATTGTACATTTTCAATTGTGTGTATGTACCATGGTATATTCACCCAATCTTCTAGGATTGTTTTCCAATTACAAACAGTGTTCTACTGAATAATCTCATTCATACAAATTTTTATATTATTGAAGTTATATCATCAAGATGCATTCCTATGAGTGGGATTGTTAAACAGAAAGATAAAAGTATATATAATAGGGTTTTTGTTAGACATTGTCAAATTCCTCTCCAAAGAAATTTTCATTCCCATCATACAAAATCTGTAGGTGCCTGATTTCTCACAGCCTTGCTAATTCTTTAGGTTCTGCTGTTTTGATGATCTAGTGGGTGAGAAGTGGAATGTCAGTGTATTTTCACTTTTTCTCTCATTATGAAGTTGAATTTTAATCTACATGTTTCTATTTTTATATATCTTTTGGTTTATGTCTTTTCCCAATTTCCTAAATTTTTGGATTTTTATCTCTGTCTTTAAAATGTTCTTTGTATATTAGCAATAATAATCCTGTATCTCTGGTATATGTTGAATGTGTGTATATATACATATTTACATCACTGATCCATTTGGAGTGTATTCTTGTGTATGATGTGAAAAGTTTTAACTTTTTCCAAAAATATTCAGTGGTTCCAGCACAACTGATTTTCCAAAGAATTATCTTCTCCCAGTGATTTAAGCTATAACCAATTATCATGTAGTAGGGTCAAATAAATCTGTAGTTGGCTCTATTTCTGGATTTTCTTTTCCATTGACCAACTTATGCACCTATTTTATTTTTTAAAATTTTTAGTTAGTTTTTAATTTTTTAAATGTTTATTTAGTTTTGAGAGAGAGAGAGAGACAGGGTATGAGTGGCAGGGGAGCAGAGAGAGATGGAGACACAGAATTCAAAGCAGGTTCCATGCTCTGAGCTGTCAGCACAGAGTAGGACATGGGGCTCAAACCCATGGACTAGGAAATTATGATCTGAGCTGAAGTCTGCAGCTTAACTGACTGAGCCACCCAGGTGCCCCTATTCATGTACTTGTTTGAATTTTAAATACCTGGAGGGACTGGTTCTCCCTCATAGCTCTTCCTGTATACAGTTTTCTAACTATTTTGATGTCACACTTTTTCAACCCTACAAAAACAAACTATTACTTTTATTCATTTATATTTCACATTGCCAGTATAATTTTGAGAGAACGTCCATGACTCTTCAACCTAAACTACACCTGGAATGTTTATCAATTTCCTACACCTTTTTATTCCCCCTCATAGCGTGTATCAACATACATAACTATACACCTCTTTTTGAGACCATTTGTTTAGTGTCTAACTTCTTGCATGCAATAAGCTTTTCATGATGGTTATCAAGCTGGAAGATGGAGTACTAAAGGCAGGGCATGGAGGGTACCTCACGGAGCTAACAAATCTTGTTTACAAGCACATGTGGAGAATCTACACCACAATCCAGTACATAATTTGCGGGCTTTCTGGAGAAGTAAGTGTTCTGTAATGGCAAGTAAAAGAAAGATTGATGAAATATGCAGGAAGATTTATAAAAACTGAACTTTCTGTCACTTATATGTAATAAAACACTCATGAAGGAAGAGTGGAGAATGGGTCACAAGATGAATATCCAGAAAGTTAGATAAGGAATAGCATGGAAAGTTAAATGAAGTGTGTATTTTTGAGTTGTTGCCATCATCAGGAATATCTAATGTATCTCTATACTCTCTGCATCTTTTCCAAATTCAACTTGGTCAGTGCCTCTGATACAATTTAAGAATGAGTATTGGAAGGGCACATGGATAGCTCTGCCAGTTAGGTGTCCCACTCTTGGTTTGGGTTCAAGTCTTGATCTCACATTCCATGGGTTTGAGACTCGCATCAGGCTCTGTACTGATGGTGTGGAGCCTGCTTGACATTGTCACTTTCTCTCTCTCTCCCTCCCTCAAAATAAATAAATAAACTTAAAAAATAAGCATTGGAAAACAAAACATAGTTTTAATTTATGAGAAAATCCAAATGTCAAAAAAAATGGATAGGCAGAAAATAAGAAAAAAAAACTGATTTAGAAGAAACGTAGTAATAGCAATATAAACATTACTGTCTCTGATGATCATTGCAGGACACAAGTATTCACATTGGATTGTATACAATAGATCTCACCATTGTATTTATATTTAAACCTCAGATCTTAATGGAAGGGCATTTTTTTTTTGGAAAAAGATTAGAAGAGTATTCCCTTTTGAAATATATCAGAAGTCATTTCCCAGAATTAGCCAAATATAGAAAATATATCTCTCACTTGGTGTTACCAAATTTTACTTAGTAACTTTAATTATTGGAGGGGATTGAATCTTGACTTTTGTAATATTTGAAGGAAAGTCAACTATTTTTAAAACACACTATACATTTTAAATTTAAATGTCAAAACAAACTATAAATAAGCAAATCTTAGCATGTGGCAGAATTAAAAATTGAAACATAACTGACTTTTTTCCAATATCAATGTCCTGTCCTCTACAAAATATTCTTTGATGAGGCTTACTGGTATAAAATGGTTATAAATTATGTCACATAGTTTTATTTATATTTTTTTAGTTCTTTGAATTCTTGAAAGAAAAACTGCTAGACTTTCTTCCAGTTCGTCATATTAAATATGGTAGACTATTCACACTTTCTAAATAAGTTCACTAAAAAAAAAGGGATTAATAGAAAGTAACAGATGGAAGTATGAAAAGAATATGCACAATTAAGCTCTAATTAGAAAAGATCAATTAGCAGACAGGAGAAATGGTTTGCGATCTTAAGCAACATACTGAAAATTCAAGGCTTGGGGTTTTCTACTCTTCCATTGAGAGAAGTTAGAGTTAAAGCATGGTGAAGGATAAAGTAGTTATCTGGTAAACTTTGATATGTTCCTATTGCAATCCTGAGAAATCATGCAAATAAAATGCTTTTAGAGCCCTGGTTAACTATGTCAATAGGCTTAATTTGTGGAAAGATTTCAATAATACTTAACTGTATATTAGTTTCTTGATACAGACAAGATATGTGACTTTAGCTATTATAATCAATTAATATTTTTTTAGCACAAATCTGTGCATAGCACAGAGATAGGTTTGTAAACACGTTACTAAGAAATTATTTAGAATATTCAATCTACACACTTCAGAGTTTGAATTTCAGGGAAGAACAATATTAAAAGAAACACTAAGACAGACACAAAGCCAGTGAGGATTCTATGGTAAAAGTGGTTTTAAAAGTTGTGTGTGTGTATGAATGTATTATATTTTCTTTTTGGACAAGTATCACTTTGGTGTTTAATGTTTTAAAAGGCTAAGTGATTTAGAAAGAAAAGGTGGGATAGAATAGGATTGAAATGATGCTGAATTACTTATACAAAAATTACCTATATTCCCATTCACATTAGTTTTTGGTTTTTTTGGGAGGGAATTGTCTTATTTTCCTCATAGGTAAACAGAGCAAACTAAAAGCCTGTATAATCACTTGGTAAAATAATCCACAAGATAACATGACTGATTTGACCGCATCACACAGAGGAAGCAACTTTAGTAACCAGAGAATTAAAAGATTTAGGAATCTCCTTGAAGAGGAGCACTGATCTATATGTTAGTTCTATATGACTGAAAGAAACAGATCAAAGCCAAATAGATTGTTGTGGACGTCTATGACTGGCTTTAGAGCAATCAAAGGTAACAAATCTACATTGACCATGAATGACATATCAGAAACAGTGTATCAGTCAGATAGATGCATCTGATAAACTCTACTGCATTTCAGTTGTTTCCATGGTGTCTATCTGACATTTGTTCTAGGCAGTAGACTTTGCAATGAGAGAATCAGGCTCATTAACTGTTAAACACTTTGGGGTATAAAAATTCCAGTGCTTCATTTCTTATGACAAAATTTAATAAAGGACAGAAATTAACACAGCATTAATCTATTCTAGTGACAAGGATTGAAATATAAATGAGAACTGGAAAAGGTTTCTTATTTGTTATGCCTTCAGATTATAGTTCAATACTACTCTCTACTTTTGTGTCTAAGTAGAAAATCTTATAACCTATGACATTGTATTTATATATTTATTCTTAAATTTATTTATAACTTAGAACTAGTTTTCTTTCTAAAAACTCATGGCATCGCTCTCGGCCTTTTGGCTAAGATCAAGTGTAGTAAAAACTCATGGCACCATATGTAAAACATATATTAAATGGATATGAATATAGAATTGGAAATGAGAGGAGCGGGAAGAGGAAACACTAGAAGGGGGAATAAAGGTTAATGTTGCCACAGGGTAAGTTAACTAAATGAGAATGAATTTAGAAAGGTGTTGGAATAAAAGTCCCTGACAGATCCTATGGTGCCTAAGTAATAGGAGTCTGTTTTTTGTCAGATCCTTATGAGCTATTTGCAGATTGCCAAAAAATTCGGGGTAAGAACTTTATCAAACTGTCTTTTAACTTGTCTTTTAAATAGCATTTAAACACATCTACAGTTATAGCAGACTCTTCAAATCTATAACCCAGCAGAGAGGGGTGGCATTGGAAAGAAAAGTTGAAAATAAAAATTACTGATATAGAAATGCCTTTAGTAACTCTAAGTAAATTTATGATGTATTATGTCCTGCCAATATGAATAAAACCCAAATCAATAGTTATTTAATGTTATGAACGATTACATTTACTCTTCAAAAATTATTTGATTTGAAGATCAATTATATTTCCTATGTTGCCATATGTTAACTATAAATTTATATTTTGAATTAATTGTGACCCTTTTATGCAAGCATAATAGTTTTCTTATATGGTAATTCATTCTAAATGTAATTATGTGAGATTTTTCTTGAATAACATTGAATGCATACGATAAAATAAAAAAATTTCAAGGTTATTTTAATTCAGAACTGGCAGAATTCTGTTGTTTTGCAATATTTTAATACAATTTGATTACTGTAAGGTATATCTCCAAAGTCTTCCATTAATTTAATCAGCCTTGGATTACTATCTCTCAAGAAGAAGTTTCTAATGCCTTTATGATTTCCCCAAAACCCTAGCATACTTAGGGAGATCTTATATTTTCAGGCAAAGAGAGACCATTTAATCTAATTCTCTAATTTTCAAGAAAAATACAGGTATTAAAAATATTTCTTATTCTCTGACAGATACTGGTTCATAAATGCTTTTACTTCAATAAGAAGTGAAAAAAATGTTAAAAATAATAAAATATTGGCCATCTGGATGTCTTCTTTGGTAAAATGTCTATTTATGTGTTCTGCCCATTTCTTCACTGACTTATTTGCTTTTTTGTGTGTGTTGAGTTTGAGAACTTCTTTATAGATTTTGGATACTAACCCTTTATCCAATATGTCACTTGCAAATTATCTTTTTCCATTTCATTGGTTGTCTTTTAGTTTTGTTGATTGTTTCCTTTGCAGTGCAGAAGATTTTTTATCTCGATGAGGTCCCAATAGCTCAGTTTTGCTTTTAATTACCTTGCCTTGGAGATGTGTCGAGCAAGAGATTGTTGCGGCTGAGGTCAAAGTGGTCGTTGCCTGTTTTCTCCTCTAGGGTTTTGATAGTTCTCTGTCCCACATGTAGGTCTTTCATCCATTTTGAGTTTATTTTTATGTTTGGTGTAAGAAAGTGGTCTAGTTTCATTCTTCCTTATGTTGCTGTCCAGTTATCCCAGCACCATTTGGTAAAGACACATGAAAAGATACTCAACATTACTCATCATCAGGGAAATACAAGTCAAAACCACACTGAGATACCAACTTACACCAATCAGAGTGGCTAAAATTAACAACTCAAGAAACAACAGATGCTGGCGAGGATGTGGAGAAATGAGAACCCTCTTGTACTGCTGGTAGTAATGCAAACTGGTGCAGACACTCTGGAATACTGTGTGGAGACTCCTCAAAAAATTAAAAACAAAATTACCTTATGGCCCAGCAATAGAACTGCTAGGAGTTTATCCAAAGAATACAGGAGTGCTGATTCTTAGGGTCATATGTACCCCAATGTTTATAGCAGTACTTTTAACAGTAGCAAAATTATGGAAAGAGCCTAAATGTCCATCCATCAACCGATGAATGGAGAAAGAAGATATGGTTTATATACACAATGGAATACTACTTAGCAACGAGAAAAAATGAAATCCTGTCATTTGCAGCAATGTGGATGGAACTGGAGGGTATTATGCTAAATAAAATAAGTCAGTCAGAGAAAGACAGATATAATATATTTTCACTCATATGTGGAACTTGAGAAACTTAATGGAAGACCGTGGGGGGGAAAGAAAGGGAGAGAAATAGTTACAGAGAAGGAGAGAGGCAGACCACAGGAGACTCCTAAATACAGACAACAAACAGGGTTGGTGGCGGGAGGAGGGGGGGCAGCAGAGAGAGGGAAATGGGTGATGGCCATTGGGTAGAGTACTTGTTGGGATGAGCACTAGGTATTGTATGTAAGTGATGAATCATGGGAATCTACCCCCCAAACCAAGAGCACACTGTATACACAATAAATTATATTAAAAAATAAGTAAAATAAAATAAAGTAAAATAATTACCAAAAAATAGAATAACAATAAGAGACCCAGTAGCACTGCAAATTATCTTATTTAGTTTGTGAAGGAAAATAACCATAGTACTCATAGTACCTCAACTGCCGAACTCCCACTCTGAGATGTTAATATGGTTTCCTATTTCAATAAAATAAATTCAACAGAGGAAAATTGCTACATTTACTTGCCAACCAATGCATTGACCTTCCTTACCTGCCTGTATCTATGCTCCTATGTTTTCTTTTAATCAGTGATCTGTCTCTATTCTCATTAAATACCACAATTTCATTTGTGCACTCGATCTCATTCCATCTCCTTATTTTACAAGGACAACTCCTGAAGTTGTTGATTTTGTCTTCTCTGTATTCTGGCTTATCTGTTTACCCTCTTTATGCTGGATATTCCCATCAGAAAAACTTTGTTAAAATCATTCTCACTTGACTGTGGACCTTCCAGCTTCTACATCATCTCTCAGCTCCCTTTTGTACCAAAATGCTGCAAAATAATCTATGTTTAGTATCTATGCTTCTGTATACGATTACTTTTCCTTAACAGACTAAAAACTCACTCCACTGAAGTAGTATTTGTCATTGTCACATAAAATCTTAATTTTGCCAAGGTGATGGCCACACCCACCTTCATTTACTCCATTGTTAAGCACTTTTTTAAAAGTTTGTTTGTTTGTGTGTTTAGAACTAGCTGGAGAGGGGCAACGAGGGAGGAAGACAAAATATCTGAACCAGGATCCAGGCTTACAGTAGCAGCCAGATCCGGGGCTTGAACTCACAAACCCTGAGATCATGACCTGGCTAAAGTCGGATACTTAATAGACTGAACCACTCAGGTGCCCCTCTCTGAGCACTTTTGAAACTGCTGATCTTCTCTTGAAACAGCGCTTTATTCTCCTTGTTATCCTCATACTTCATTAGGTGTTTCTTATGTAATAAACAGATTCTCATCCTTTTCTCCTTAAATATCGGAGTAATTTCTTTGTTATGCTTTAACTACACTTCTGACACATGATTTTTAGTACCAAAACACATTGATGATTTCAAATTTATATCTTGACCTTTGAGTCAAGACTCATACAACTCTATTAGTGACATCTCCACTTGAATGTCTAATAAACCTTTCACATGTAACCCACCCAAGATCAAACGTTTGACTTTTCTGTCCCAAACTTACTCCTTCCTCAATCTTTATTAACAGAGTAAATTCATCACTAGCTCCCCAGTTGCTTAGGCTCCAAACCAGAATTAAACTTTAATTTTACCTTTTTCCTCACATCCACACGCAATCCATTTATATCAACAAGTTTAACTGGCTCCATTTTAAAGTTTTATCCTAAATCTAATAAACATTTCCTATCTCCACATCATGGTCAACCACCATAATCTTCTTAAGAAATGCTGTGGTGTCTAAACTAGTCTCCTTGATGCCATACTTTGCCCTTGAAGTTGATTCTCCAACCAGAGTAATGTTTTTAAAATAAAAATCAGATCACATGCTATACTTGCACAAAACTTTCCAAAGTTTCCCCATGACAACTGGAATAAAATCCAGGCTCAGTACCATGATCTTTAAAAGTTTTCAAGTTATACTCCCCCTTAATTTAGTGTTTTAATTACATTACATTTGCTTCATAACAAATCTTGATATTTGGGTTGATGCTCATGCTTATTTTTCTTATTCAAATGTTTCTGGGTATTTTTATTCTTCTTCCAGAGATTTGGATCTGATTGCTCAACTACACAAAACTTCTCTTGGGATTTTGATTGGAACTTAATTGAATTCCAGAACACTCTTAATATTTTCCCAGTGTATATGCTTTTAATTTTCAATATAATAAGAAATTATTTTAAAATTCACTAATTCAAGAAAAAAGAGATAAATTAACAAAAATACAAAATAAGAATAATTTATTAAGAAAAGTATAAAGCTAAAATAAGACTATAAGAGAGATTATGACAACACATCTTTAAATAAGTAAAATTTAACTCCAGCAGAGAAAACATAACTTATAGACAATGGAGATGAAAGAGTCAAAATGTTAGCACTGTGATGTAAAACTAAGAGTCCATAACAAGTATATAATTATATTCAGGTAAGCTGAGAAATTTAAAAGTAGAAAATTAAAAAAAATAATAGGACTATATTGATGAGGATGATTTAAATTTAACTTCTTATTTGAAATAAGAGGTTAAGGAAAGGAGTATAAAAGAAAAAGAGTTTAGATAATGAAAACCTCAAAATCAAATGTTAAGAAAATATATGTATATACATATATGCACACACCATGGAAGGAGAAAATCCCGAGAAATTCTAATTGCCATTGAATGGGTACCAGACCACGACAGAAGACAGAATAATTCTAAGCCCTAGTGATGCTAATATGTGTATTTTGTAATGGTCTTTGAATAAAGATATTTTCTTGAACATAACTACTTGTGAGAACATCCCACGACTTCTCAAAGCAGAAAGATCTTCTATACCAAGCTGCCCCTCTCCAGGGCTTCATTCATTTTGCTGTCTGTGGTGAACGGGCCTGTCAGCCGCTCCCTCTTCCTCCTCAGAAGCCCGAGACATCCACAGCCTACAGAGGGCGCCATTGCTAGCAGTCAACTGATACTCCCTCAACTAGCAAGATCTTAAATTGTGAATAGACTCGCTGTTCAGAAAAAACAAACAAACAAATAAATCTGTGAAATAAGTAACAGTATTTGGATTAGTATAATAACAAGTTAGAATTGGAATTTCAGTGGGAAAGTGGAGCTAATAAGGTATTAGAAATAGGAAGTGAAGTGGGAGCTGAAATTTCATGAAATAGGGTAGGGTCCATGAAGATCCATGACTGCAAAGAAGACGATATTATGTATTAGGCAAACAAAAGCCAGTAAAGAGTAAAGTAATGTGTAAATACTAAGTAAGGCGACCAGCAGAGAAACGTATGGCAAGTATGGCCCAGATTAATGACAAAGTGACTGCTCCTGGGGTTACGGAAGAGGCCAGTGATTCCAGTTCTTCATCAGGTCTCCACTTTACAGTAGTTTTTGTCATTTGATTTCATTGTGGTTATTATTGCTTTTTTTTTTTTGTATTTGTATATTTATACCAAACTTTCATCACTTATACTTGCCCTAATATGTTTATCTTTATAAACTATCATGTAAGGTAAAAAATACGGCCAAAAAATTTGAGTGAAATTGTCTGCCAAGAAAGTAAAAAGCTAGATGAAGAATCATAAAAGGTAATATTTTGATGATAATTGGAATTGATAACACAATAATAAGCATGACCAAAATGCATTTCTGGTCAAAGTGCAAAGGGAAAACATTTATATGCTCTTGCAGGCATATGAATAATTTGTTTTTGCCATTTTACTTAACACTTTTAATTTTTAAGTCATTTCATTTGTAAAAGTTTGATGCACACGTTTACCAGACTAGGCAAATGACAGCGTGACTATTATTTTCAAATGAAAGGTGGATTTATAATAGAATAAGAAAAACAGCATGAAAAATATATTCAATATGTGAACACTGGGCAATTGATTTTATTGAGATGCAGAAAATCTACTGAAAATGCATATGGATTTGTGCTGCATATGCATTTTGCTTTAGCTTTTATAAATACAAATCCCTTTTGATAAAAAGTTTATCTTTTAGGCTGCAATTTGTTTCTCTAGTTATTAAGTTAAGCTTCTTTTCATAATTATTGTTGTCTAAATCTCTTTTCAAAGTCTTCTTTACAATAATAATTTACTTGAGTTGACCTCTGATTTTTCCTTGCTCCAGTTAGACTTGACTTTTAATATTTCCAACACAGTGTGCTATGTCTTCCTCTCATTACACTTTCTTTCCTTCTGTCATAATCATTTCTTCTATCATTTAAATTGTACCATTTTTATTTTTAATTAGCTAGAAAACACAGACTGGTAATACATACTCATTGCAAATGAAATAGAAGTAAAAATAAAATTATTATTATGCAAGTGAGTTGCAATAGAATTAATAGTAGAAATACAGTAGAAAGTAATACCAGCCATAAAGAAAGTTTTATATTTAATTTCCTTTAAACTGATAGGACACTTTTACTTTTCTTATTTTCAGCGTATAATGCTTTGATATGAATTCTTGTTATCTGCATACTTTTAAAAGCTATTTTCTAGGCAGATTTTTACATTCTTTTTTTTTAATGTTTTATTTATTTCTTGGAGAGAGAGAGAGAGAGAGACAGCGTGAACAGGGGAGAGTCAGAGAGAGAGGGAGTCACAGACTCTGTAACAGGCTCCACGCTCTGAGCTGGCAGTCAGCACAGGGCCCGACGCGGGGCTCGAACTCACGAACCCCGAGATCATGACCTAAGCGGAAGTCGGATGCTTAACCGACTAAGCCACCCAGGCGTCCCAAGATTTTTACATTCTTTGAGGACAGGGACTGATTTTGTCATATTTTTGTCATCATAATACCATGCACAAGTTCAGTAAAATAAGTTGGAATTGCTTCATCACATTTTACTCTTTATCTTGCACTTTATTTATTATACATATTTATTTTTGTAATTTAATGTTTATTATATTTGACTAATGACAATGCTATCAATAAATGCCAACACCTATTATCATAATAACAATCTATGTATTTACACCACCTTCTCCTTTCTACTCTATGGCCCTCCACAACACTATAACTTTGGCACATGGGCTAGTCTGGAGCTCATTTTGAAAATAATGTTATAAATAACATGTCTTTAGAGTTTTGTAAAGATTTTTATATTTCCTCAGAATTTTAGCAGACTTTACAGAATAAGGAATAGTCCTATTGGAAATGTTAGCTAGCAGTTTCATCTTAAAGGCTGGAGAGAGAAAAAAAATGATCTTTAATATTTTATCTATACACTCTTTACATATTCTTTACTCCCTCTAGGCACCAACCTGACTTATGTGGCATAGTAGCAAAGAATTAAAGTCTTCATTCATTAGTGGAAGCTTTTATTGATTTTAGCCACCCCT
This sequence comes from Hyaena hyaena, assembly GCF_003009895.1. Classification (NCBI taxonomy): domain Eukaryota; kingdom Metazoa; phylum Chordata; class Mammalia; order Carnivora; family Hyaenidae; genus Hyaena; species Hyaena hyaena. Next base: position 106,719 of record NW_024081639.1, on the reverse strand, counting down.
CCACTCCCACTAGAATTTATATTATGTTCTCTCCTCTTCCCAATTCCACCAGGTATTTGCACGGAAACATGCACGTTGTGAGGAGAATTACTGTAATTCCATGCCACAAAGATAACTGCTAGTTAATCTGATTAACAAATCATACTATTGAGTTAATGAAGCTTTGAGAAATTTTAATAAGAAAATTTCTGACATAATTAATTTTTTTTATGAAAATACTATGCTTCATAGACTTTGTATAGCAAGTCTTACAATGTAGAAAGCCTATACAGTCCTGGACAATTCATGATATACTACCAAGTTATGTATGAATCATTTCCAATGTATTTTTAATAAACTTGTCTTTGAAGAAAGTAAGAAATTAGGGGGAGAATTATAAACTGTATTTCTCTGATGTTGAATAGAATTACAGAACATAATAATACAATGGCCAAAGTATATTTTGGTCAAAATGCAAGGAGAAAATATTCAGATGTCCTCAAAAGCATATGAATAAATATCTCTTCTACCATTTGCTTTCCAGTTTTAAATATAATCTATGTATATACATTTCATATGTAACAAGTTATATATATTTCATACCTATATATAACACATATATACACTCATATTTTAACAAAAGGACACACAAATAATAATAAAATTAATATGTTATATATATATGAATATATATATTATACACACATATATTTACACAAGAGGAATATTTGCCTTCAGTTCCTCCCATCTCTGCAATTTCTGACTAAATTATGTTCTCTATTCCGTACGTGTTAGGTAAGCCACTTCTTAGAGACCTGACATTTTTGTGCCTGCTGATGCCCTTTTCACCAACCTTCATGCTTAGCTGTCTGGAATCTTTATCATTTACCTATGAGCTCTCTACAAAGTTCATTGTTACTTCCCTGCAATTAAGCTCTATCACACAGAGCTTCCTTATACTTCTGACTCTGCACCAAATAATGCTTCTAGGCTGCTTCTCAGCTTTTTGGGGAGCCTAAAAGGAATACAGGGAAATATGTTTCTTTAAAAATAATAATAGTCCACATTAGATATTTTTTTTAGCACTAGGGATTAATTTTCTATATTCCAGGTGATTTTTGTTGAGTGTATTTACTTCCTCACGTTTGCATAATTCCGTTTTTGTTATTGTAATTCTACCTAGATTTCAAATAAGATAGAAATAAATAAAAATAATGAACAAACTTCACTTCATATTGTAGCCAAAACGCATTTGTTTGCTGTTCAAGGTAGACTCAATAGAACTTTGATTTGGTAGGGAGTTCTAACATTGAAAATATATAAAAAGAATTTAAAAGAATGGTTTAAGATCCATTGGTATTTAAATAGATAAAATCCAGTCAGTAAAATCAATGGAGTAGTCCATACAGAATTAAAGATAATTTTGAATAAATCTTATTAACTTGCTTTCCTCAAGCATCTACTTGCTATAACCTTAGTAACACCAACTTTAAAGTAAGTTGCATTTATTTATAGTATATTGATTTCTTAGGTTATGATAAAGGTAATAAAATGCCAAAGTTTTGAGAACTATCAGAACAATGCTAACAGGGGTGCCTGGGTGGCTCAGTCAGTTAAGCGTCCCATTCTTGATTTCAGCTCAGGTCATGATCTCCTGGTTCCTGGAATTGAGCCCCACATTGGGACAGCACAGAGCTTTCTTAAGAATCTCTCTCTCCTTCTCTCTGTGCCCCTCCCTGCTTGTGTGCACCCATTCCACCCCTCTCAAAATAAACAAATGAACATTAAAAAAAAGAATAAAACTCAAAAAAAAAAACCCATCTTCAGTAGGCTTCCAATAAATCTAAAGACTGTGTAACTTTAAAATTGCTCACAAAACAAATGAAAGATAGATTTCTAAATGTATTAGAAATCATAGCTTATAATATCCTCTAAATGCATAATAAAGATTAGATGTGACATATTTGCATATAGGTATCCATTGACAGCAATCTTCTCTTTTTGTTTGTAAATAGCCCCTTTACATTTCTTAAATAACAGAAGTACCTGGGTGGCTCAGGTGGTTGTGTCCAACTACAGCTTACTTCATCCTTACAACAGTCCATGAGTTTGAGCCCTGCATCAGGCTCAGTGCCTGACACCTCAGAGCCTGAAGCCTGCTTCAGATTCTGGGTCTCTCTCTCTCTCTCTCTCCCTCTCTCTGCCCCTCCCCCACTCACACTCTGTCTCTCCTGAAAAAAAAAAATTGGTGCATCTGGGTGGCTCAGTTGGTTAAGCATCTGACTTCAGCTCAGGTCATGCTCTCACGGTTCATGGGTTCCAGCCCCATGCCTGCCTCTGTGCTGACAGCTAGCTCAAGAGCCTGGAGCCTGTTTCAGATTCTGTGTCTCCCTCTCTCTCTGCCTCTCCCCTGCTCATGCTGTCTCTCTCTCTCAGAAATTAAAAATAGAAAAAAGAAACAGAAAAGAAAAATGTAAAAATAATTTATACATTTCTTAATTAATAGTGAAGGAAGATATGTTGATATTCAAATGTGTGTAGGCATTTTCTGTAACAGATTTCAAATAAATTTTTCCAGTATGTGCTTATTTTGATACTTTTTTTGCCCCTATGATACATGTGTTATTTATGGTCAAATTTGGCAATTCTGTTCAATCTGTAACTTTATTTCAACACTGTGTTTGCCCTACTTGGGAAAACAGCAGATAGTGCATGTTATTCCTCCACATGACCACATTCTTTAAGATCATGGTTTCTCATTTGGTACCAATCACAATTAACACTTACTCATTGCTAGTTGTGTGACAGGCACTCCATATACATTGTCTCCTTTAATCTTTGTACCACTCAATATTAATTCTCTTAATTCACAAGAAGTAATTTAATATTTAGAAAAATTAAAAAATGTGCCCATCATCAACAACTACTATCTTAAACATGTAAAATTTGTACACAGACTCTTGGGCCTTAGAGATTCTGTTCTTAACCATTATGCTATAAAGCTACAGGTTTAATGAATAATTCATTAATTATTCAAAATAAACAATTTCCTCATTCAACATCTGTATTCTTCTTTCCCATCAGCTCTTTTAATGCATATTGATTTACTGCAAGAACAAAAGTTGTGTTAGAAAGCAGTATGATATGATGGGACAGTAAGTAACATTTTTAAAAGTAGAAAAGCCTAGGAGAAAAGTTTTGGAGGTCTAAATCTTTTTTTTTTAATTTGAAATTAAAATAATGGTAAGAAGAGTTGTGAAGAAATCTAATCTCAAAATTTTGGTTACTTATGTTAAGAATGAGATGAATGTCAATGAGAGAATTGTTTTAAAACACAGATTTTCTTACTTCCTATCTGAAAATGCATTTGTGGTCCAAATAAAGAAAAGGCATGTTATAAGTAACCCATATCCAAACTGTTGCTCTCCTTTGCTATATGTGAAAGAGATTTGACTTTGAAATTATTCAGAGGTGGATTGAACTTATTTTCTGATACTTTTTAATTGAATTACTAATTTATAATGCAAAGAGAAGTAATAAATGGACTCTATTATTTTAAGCATAAAGTGACATATGTAAAAATAGTATACATAAAAACCATGGTTTTTGGAACCATGCTAATGATCAGTAAATGCTATTATATTTTTAATATTTCTTCCCAGCCTTGTCCTAAACAGAATACACCAAGGTAAATGATCTGAATCAGTCCAGGGATATTTTCCATTCATATATTCATTTGTTAATAAAGTCATTCATCCAATACATTTTATTCAAAGTGCCTCACTCTTTGTATAATGTGGCTATATTCCTGGGATAAAGAAATATGGATACTTAAAAAATGAATAGCAAATCTCTGAATGAGTTGTTAAGGATTTGAATAAATTTGAGTTATAGAAAAGTTGTTTACTGACACACTTAACTGCAAATATGAAATATTTTCTCAATGCTTTATTAAAATAAATTTTCAGTTATTTTAATTTTAATGAATCTCAAACCTTTCTTTTATAGAACAGTTCTTAGAAAAGAATGAAAGTTTAAACCTAAATAAGTTTTAGAAAAAAATTTTGGAAGGGTTATTTCTTTCTAAAAATAAACCAATGAAAACAATAAAAGTGAGTGAAGTGAGACAGAAAAAGCATTGATATGGGAAAGGCATTTTTAAACTTTATACCTAAGCAAGAGACTACTCAGAAAAATATTGTTCAAAATATAAATAATATTTTAACAACAAACAAAAAATTAGTATAGGCAAAATTTAAAACAGTTGGATAAATTGAATGGAGAACATACACATTGGATATTTATATTATTAATATTTACATATTTGGTTAAGCAGGAAACAAATGAATATTTAAATAGAAAAATGTGCCCAAGATTGGAACAGGCAATTACCAAAGAAATCAAGGGACCAATAAATGAACAAACCTTTAAATATGTTATTAATGTTTGCAAAGACTTCATGGAATTATCAGGAAACAAAGCTCTTTATTAGAGGAACAAATATAAAAACAGAATTCAGAGGATAATATGAAAAATATCCTTTATTTTTACTCATGTTGAGGCTCTATCTTCTTTATCTTCTCATATTTCTTTGATAATATTAACTCTTCTCACCAGTTTCACTGGATATACTTCTCATATGCAGGAGAAAACCCTGGAATTTTTCAGTATCAATTAAAACAGAAATATCACATTGGGGATTAGACTAACAAGGGTCCTAAGGATGAGGACAAACACAACTTGAATACAAAAATTTAGTGGCAGAGGGTTTAAAGCTCTAAGTCAGCTGTTGTCAGATGAACAATTATCAATTTACAAGGCAGATAGGAAATACGGTTGGAATAAGACATGGAAAGTGGCTAAGACTGAGACTGAGAAATGCATTGTCTCTTTTTGCTTGTTTTCCCTATCTGAATGAAGATGCTAACTGCAAGTCTAGAATTACCTTGGCTCCAAACAAATTGGCAGCAGATAAATTCATCTTAATTACTTAGGACTGAGGAAGAGTTTACACAGAACAAATCTTTAGCCATGTTTATCCCAATAAAACTGTCTGTTATTTTGCCAAAACTCTTTCTTATACCAGTCAAGTATATTGATTTGGATCCTGTCTACCAAATTTGTAAGTACGTATTTCTCTTTCTCTCTGTGGTTAACACAGAACATGAAATGAGGTATGGCATGAGTTAGCTTAGATAATAATTTGGATATTTCAAAAAATTTTTAAATTATAAATTTTGATATTCTTTGTGTTAATTTTATGCAAATCCTCTGGATTTAAGACTAAAATATTTAAAAATTATTTATAAAAGTATAGAAAATCATAGTGACTAAATCTAATGTTTTGGGAAAACTAGAGCATGTGGAATCAGTGCTTTATGGCAATACAAATGTGGCATGAACTACTGAAATAAGTCCACTTGAGCTCTTAGGATAGTCTATGATGTGATTGCATTTACCAGCAATATTTATTGTTGTTGAAGGCAAGACAGATAAAATCCTAGGATAACTGAATTTCTAATTTTTATCTAGAGTATTTTAAATAATGAAAGATTAACATTAAAGCTGCCTAGGATAAAGATAAATTAGGACATTAGGACTCACAAAAATACTGAACTTAAGATAATTATATTATATATTTTTTATGTTTATTTGTTTGAAAGAGAGAGAGAGCATGCACATGAGCAGGTTCTGGCCAGTCACACAGGGTTCTATCCCACAAACCATGAGATCATGATCAGAGCCAAAATCAAGAGTCAGACACCCAAAAAACTGAGCCACCCAGGTGCCTCCAGAGAATTTTAGATAAAACCTTAACATTACATATTCACTTATATTGTCCCTTTTGTTCCTATTTTCTCATTGTGTATAATTCTGATGAGGAAGCATAAGTCACCCTGAGGGCAAAGTATGGGCTAACAGCACTCCCACCACCCCGGTGGGATCTGTGTGATATCCCTCAGACACTCCTGGCTGCCCAAGAAAAAAGGAAAGAGGTTTAAATCCTTGCTATGGTGATGTGGGAAACTGAGGCAAATGAAATGAAAGGTAAATGAAAAATCGAATTCCACTGATACTTCCTTGAAACAGGCAGAGGGACCTCCCGCTAGTAGCTCAGCTGCCTCAAGGATGACACTCTGCTAGGGGCAAAAGGAGATCTTCGCTTAACATTACCCTGACCTCCGAACATCCTGTTGTCTACTTGAACATGTAAATACTCCTTTGGGAACTTCCTTTATCTTAACTCTCCCAAGATATATGCTGGCAATCATATTCCAAGCTTACAGCTCCCCAATACACAGCTAAAGGGTCTCATGACTGAGGTTTTATTAAAGTCACAAATGGCATTTTCCTAATAACAGCTAGCCCCTGAAGGTCCTGGAAACTTTGTTCCGAAATTCCTTAGAGACTTATGTTGTCCTTAACCCCCTCCCAACCTGAGGGTATATAATCAGTTACCCCCCACAATCTCAGTGAAGCTTTTTCTGCCCAGGAGCCCTGTCCTATGATGTAATAAAATCAGCTCCGATCCCCTCACAATCACCCTCAAACCCCATTATTTGGTGCCCTTATGTGGGACTTTTAGTCTTTTCATCTGGACTCTGAGCTGGTGCAAACTTGGTGTGTATTTACTCTTTCTTCTTTTACTCTCATTTCAGGGGCTTTTCAGAAGTATAGTCTTATTAGAACATTTTCATGTCAGTTGCTCAGGCTACAATCCTCTAGCCCATGGCTACTCTTTGGGGAGGAGAAAGCCTGCCTTTTGGCTTTAAGTTAGTACCCTGTCTGGAATGGTAATAAAACCCAGAAACCTGATTCCTTCTCTTTATTCCTGTCCTTATACAAGCCTGTCTGTCTTGGGCACAGGACAGCCACCTAAGTGACTAGCATGACTGCCAATCTTAAACTCTTGTGTGAGGGTTCCTCCTCATTGGTCTAATGTGATCCCCTTCACATCTCTAGTCTAGCCACGTCTGGCCCCAGGACCTCTGCTGGCAGCTGGCCTGAACGAGTACCCAATTGAATTAAAACCCGCCTGGAGACCGTTCCCTAGGAAAGTTGGCTGAAAGAACATATGTGTTGGAATGTAGCTTAGATCATGATGGATTTCTGCCTTTACTGTTTTCTGTCAATGTCCTTTACTAACTACTACTTAATTACAAAATTGGGTAATTCCCCCTTGTAAAACTTGGTTGTTGTTGATGTTTTTTTTTTGTATTGTTGTTGTTGTTTTTCTTTTGTCTGCCAGGTAAATCAAAGCTCATGTTTTGTCTTCTTCAGGTCTTTAATTACTTAGTTAAAACTTCTCAATGTTAAAGGACTTTAGCTTTGCTAATAACTACATAACCCTACATATTTGCTTTTGGAATCCTTTATTGCCACCTTGATTTTTTAAATAATTTGAAATTTTAAGATTTGTAATGATCTATAATCCTTTAAGATGTGCTTTATAACTTTCAAGGTTTTAAAAATTTCCAAGGTTTATATCATAAATGAAGTCGTTTTGACCAAGTAGGCCTTTTTATTTGGTATGCTAAGTTACTTGGAAAAGCACTGCCAAATAATAGTAAATCTTAGATTGTATTGCATGGGTAAATACTATAACTATTTAAATACATATGCAGTTCCTAAAGTTTTAATGTTTTGATATAAGGTCCTTATTTGATATTCTGATTATTGAAGTGTTATGTGTCACAGAAATAACCAAATTCCTTGTCAATTGCATCATAATGGACTCTCACATATCTTTAACAATATCTATTTCTGAGATTTTGTCATTTGTAATTGTTCTTATTCTTTCACAAAATGTATTTCACCTTCAAAGAGATTCATAAACAGAACTTTTAGGACAAATACAGGTATTTGACATCTTTAAGATTAATGCTAAATAGGCCCAAATTTCCAGATCAAAAAAAAGCTACATTCAAACTGAACAAGAATCAGGAATATGGGAGTAAAAAATGAATTGAGGAAGATTATAGTTTTTGACTGTTGTTGGAAATATTGCTGGTTCTTTAATGTTTGCTCTTCTAGATTAAGGATTCATTTGTAAACTGAATCATTTTTCTTTTCTCTCCACATAAACCCTCTAAAATTTAAAAAAAATCTCTCAGGGAATATTCTTTCTTTCATGGCAATTACAATTGTTTGCATAAGTTCAATAAGAATCTTCTCATTGTAACAGGACACTATCGGAAGTCCTGGTTATTTTACCAAGGCTTTGGCTGGAACGTCATATTTGAGAGACATGCATAGACTCAGGTATGACCATACAGCTCTAAGAACTAAGGTTGACTTTATGAAACATGGATCCATAAACCCCCTTGGAAATGTTGGCCTGATAACCTTGCTTGCAGAGCTCCTAGCAACCTTACCATGTGAGTAAAGAATATCACTTCTTGGCAGGTGCAGGAACCTCAGGATATCGTGGGAACCTCATGAAGAGGAATTCACGCAGTTCTACAGGTATTGCAGGCATGTCTGACAGCGAATACTTGACTTGACTTCTAGCCTGGAGAGTCTACTAAAAGTTCAATCTGAAGATTCCTTATCAAAGGTACTAGCAAACAAACTTTAAAAGATCTTTATGATCAATAGCTATTCTTGCTGAGCTTATGTAAACAATTAGGCCAAGTTAAAATTAGACTTGTTTTACAAGTGAATTAGTCTTGATTTGGCTCTCTCTGGAAATTAGGGTTTTTAGAGAGAAAAACTGTTTCAAAAAGCACTGTTATGGATGTTAAATTTTAGTTCTGATTTTCTTTAAATGTTAGTTTTTTGCCTAAACTAGACACTTGAGGCAAACTTTAGAAAAATTGTCACAATAACACTGATATGGACAATCTTCTTGCTATTATTCTATGGGAATAATAACCCCATAGACATATTATTTAAACAGTTGGACAATGTGATGGATTCCCCCAACAATTGTATGCAAAGACTTTTCTCTCTGTAGACCTATCAATAGATAAAGATGATAGTGTTTTATTAAGTTATTCACTTGAGGCTGGGTTAATTCATAAATCTCTATGTATGCAAACCATGTCCTCCCAAAACCTGATCTTACAGTTACTAAACATCTATCCCATATAAACCCTCAAAACGTGATTTATTTAATTTTTTTCCCAGTACATCAGAGCATTTAACTCCAAAATAGAAGGGCCCTTACTGGGTCACATTATGTACTCCCACTGCAGTAAAGTTAGAAGGGCACTCTTCATGGGCTGCTGTACCTAAATAAAACCTGTACCCCCTTTACAGGAAATCAATGAGCAAACTATTGTGACTTTTTATTCCTGTGAACCTGTGGAAGACCTCAAACTTCTCTTATGATGGTTGTATCTTTATTTTTCTAACTGAAGTGAATACTCAAAGTGGTGCTTTAAATAATCCCTCTCTTTCCTTTAATGATTGGTTAAGCATCTAGACTGGAGGATTTTTGTCAGCTACCAAAAGACTTTTATATGGGCTAATCTTTCTAGTTATTCTAATTATGTTTTGTTGTTTTCTCCCATGTCCCTTCCCAGTGCAAAGACTCCATCACTACAATAACTTCAAGCCAATAGATGATGCTTTCTACTCAACAAAGTTCATACATGTTGTCCACCTTAATTCGTTTGTCTCCACTGTAACTTCCCTATACCTTCCTGACTGACTAACATTGACCCATAGGTAGGGAGATTTCTACTCCCCTACTCAGTAGGAAGGAGCTACAGAAGATGAGACCTTCCACCTTCAGCAACCTTGAAGATTTAAGGGTTAAAATTGTTCAGGGGGTGTATGATGAGGGGGCATACTGAGGGCAAAGTACAGGTTAACAGCACCCCCCCCCCAACACAGGTGAAAGATGTGTGATATCCCGCAGATACTCCTGGCTACCCAAGAACAAAGGAAAAGGGTTTAAGTGCTTGCCATAGTGATGTGGGAATTTAAGGCAAATGAAAAATTGAATTCCCATTGACACGTCCTTGAAACAGGCAGAGGGACCTCCTTCTAGGAGCTCAGCTGCTTCAAGGATGACACTCTGATAGGGGCAAAAGGGAATCTTGGCTTAACATTATGCTGACCTCCCCAAGATCCTGTAGATCTACTTTAACATGTAAACATTCCTTTGGAAATTTCCTTCATCTCAACTCTCCCTGGGATATATGCTGGCAATCATACTCTAAGCTTACAGGCCTCCGATATACATCTGAAGGGTCTCATGACTGAGATTTTACTAAATGGTAATAAGTGGCATTTTCCTAATAACAGCTAGCCCCTCAAGATCTTGGAAACTTTGCCTCCAAAAGTCCTTAGAGACTTATGTTGTCCCTAACCCCCTCCCAACCTGAGGACATATAGTCAGTTACCCATCACATCACAGTGAAGCTTTTTCTGCTCATGGGTCCTATTCTTGTGCTTTAATAAAATCACTCCTTTGCACCAAAGATGTCTTCAATAATTCTTTCTTGGCCATTGGCTTTGAACTCCAAAACCCCATCAATTCTATCTGAGATAATAGATATCCTGATATGTGTATTTTAATGTTAATTTGGAAGGGAACAAAGCTTTTTTTTTTTCCAGAAAATTGATACTCAAATTAAAATGAGAGGGAGAATAAAACAGCAGTTGAAAATGAGGAGCAATTTCTATATGTAAAAGCCAAGGGTTAATGAGATGAAGTGAATTTGAGGAAACGGTGTAATATGAAGCCATTCTTGGTACCACAATACGTATCAGGGTGATCAAAGCTACTGAAAAGAGGGAAATTTAGAGAAGCACACTCTTCTGAGACTAAAGATAAGAGACATGAACTGGGAATAACTGAATTTTTTTTACAAATTTCAAAAGAAAACCACACTTTTTTCCTCCTCCATAGCAATAATAATAATATAAAAATCTACTCTGAAATAAAATATTGTGTGCAGAAGTTTCTTAGCCAGTCCTTTCGGGAGATATGCATTTCAAGAAGTGAGGGAGGAAGGCTTGACTTCTAAGAGCAAGAAGCTGACTACTAATGTGGTTGCCCATCATACACAGAACTTTAAAATTAGGATGGCCATTCAGACTTGCCACAAATTGAAGCAAGTCTGCTCACCTTTGAATTTCTATATCACTGGATGCTGGTTAACCTCTGGGAGGGGGTGTAACTTGGCATTTGGTAGATCCCTTTGGCCAAAGCAATTCCCACTGACAGTTGAAGCTGTAATCCATCAGTAGCCAAAATTTCTAACAGCTTTGGGATGAAGTGTCTTCCCTGAAGAAGGTATTAGGCAGCACACTGCAGTACCCTCTGTAGAAAATATGTATGTTGGAAAGTGATAAATCTTTCAGAAAGAAGTGAAGCAGGGCAAGAAGTGTCTTGTGGCTGAACAGATCAGCCCGCAGCAGAACAGGGTTCAGTTGCAAAACAGTTTTCTAACATACGCACCTTTTGAATGCCAGACATAAGTATATATTTTTTTCAAGGAGAGACTAGCATAATGTTATGCAGCACAAGAAAGTCCTCAGTACACAAATTAACTCCTACTCTATAATTTGTATGACAATGTTCATGATTAGTTAATAGAAATGTGACCTAATGAAATACCGAGGGCACAGCTTCTTAAATTAGACACGGAGTTTCTTTTGGCACTTTTTGTTACATACCTTTCTGAGACAGGTCTGCACTTCTTGGTGCCTAACTCAATACTTGCCTTTAGTTTTCCCATGAGTTTTCAGAAGAATCTTTCTGAAAAGGAAGTGTAACATAAATTCAGTCGAAAACATACTTTTTTGGAATTAGGCTTGTTTTGAATTTCGAATCTCCACTGTGACATTGAACAGAAGCTTACACTTTTAAGCTTCAATTGTTTTCTTCGTAAAGAATGACGATGCTCATCGCACAGGTAGCTCTAATGATAACACAAGTATGTTAAGTGCCTAGCACAGTCCATCACACAAAGCAATGAATAAACCCTATATTTGAAGTGATAGTAGTGATTCAAGTAGGAACAACTCTAGCAATAGCAACAAGATTTCCTGATTCACTTGTAAGCAAGCTTTCAGCAGACCCCACTGTTGCTAACTGTATGTGAATGAATTTGCCATAACTGGACTGAAATATACTGATGAACCATCGGTACTGATGAACCAAATTTTTAAAGTTTTGCCTGATGCTAAAGTACACAGTGCTACGAATTGTCGTGTTTTTTCCGATACTTATTTCTATGAATGCAGTAGATTCTTAGTTATGGATGTGTGTTTGCAAATCAGTTAATGTAATTATTGAATATAGTTGTAATCTAAACTTGATGAGTCCTAACAAAATGTAGCATAGGTTATATGAAGTTTAAAAAACAAATGCACATATGGAAGACATTAGGAAACAAATTTTAAATGCGAGTAGGACAGGTGATGCATGCGTGTTACTATGACAACCTTGTAAGAAGACTTTATTTCAGAGCACCACACCAAAGAAAATTTCCTTTCTGGGATGACAATGCTGTGATAGAGGCACCCACAGAGCCTATCATTTGAATTTAAGGACTCAGGAAAAAAATTTGATTTTGCCTTCTCTGGTGAAATTCCTACCTTATCACCTGAAGAGAAATAAAGCGGTTCTTATGAAAGATTTATTTTGAGCAAGCCACTGCAATCTAAATGAAGTAATCCTTGGAAAATGAAGAGATCCTGGGCAGTAATATGTTGAAGTAAAAGATAACCAACATAACGAGGTCCATTTTCTATAGTCCAATAGGGGCAGAAGGACTAATGATCGACTCTAAAAGAAAACTTCACATTTCAGGCCACCTAATATCTGTGTGAAGCCAAGTGAAATGGATTTTGTAGAGTTAATGAACTGTATGTGGCCTACGTAATGTAAATTTTTAATTCTAAAGTTAAATTGTATCCCCGATTCTAGGCCCTAGAAAAGCCATTCCCTAATTTTTAGTCATTTTGCTTTTCTCTGAACTTTTTAGGAAATAGAGCAATTTACCACTCTCTGAAAGTTACTTTAAAATTAGTATGTAAGTTCCCTTTGGCCACAGGTCATAATTTAATATTTTTACATAACATGTGGGATTTTGCTGATATTCACATCTGTATAATGTTTGAGGTTAGACATTTGGTACAACTAAATATTTTCAGTATTGGATAAAGAGCTAAACAAAATGCTAAATAAGGAGTTGTTATTGCAAACTATGTTTTTAATCTATATAATATTTATATTTGTGCCCATCCCTGTCTGATGATATCCTCTGCACTATACAGCTATATCGTGTTCTGAAAATAAATTGTGGGAACAAGACTTTTATAATTAAAGGCTTTAGGATGCAGATAAGAAATATAATTGTTTCCTTAGGTTGAAATAGTCAATAGTTGAGCCGGTATAAGTTTCTTACTGGACACCATCCTTATGGAGCCGGAAAACTTATTCTTGGTAGTCATTTGGGAATTGTATCCACAAAGCAGAAAAACCTGACTTGAAAAATGACTTGTTTTGGATTCAAGTCAAGGACAGACTATTGATTCAGTGGCAAGAAGTCAACAAAGATACATTTTAGGAAGGAAAGAAGACATTTCATACCCATACAAATTTTTCTGATACATTTGTGTTCCTAATGTCACACAAGCATATGACAGTGGATCACATCATCTGATGGACAGATATCTGAACAAACCTCTGTGATCCCAATTCTCTCCCCACTCTCAGCACTAAATTGGAGCTATTCAGTTTCCCAGGTGTGATTACCTTTTACTATATATTCTTGATGGTAAACTTAAATTTTTAGATGTCAAACTTTACATGTTAAATTCTAAAGGTGTGTGTGTGTGTGTGTGTGTGTGTGTGTGTGTATGTGTGTGTGCTCTAAAAAATTCCTGGTTATCCAGATTTTAGTTTCCTAAGCATATAATATGTGAAAATGAGAAACTTACATCATAATTTATCATGTGCTATCCATGTAGAACTTGCCATAAAATTCTGCTGATGTACAACCATCTTATTTTGGAGAATTTGCTTTTTTTTACATTTTTCCCATCAAAAGCACAGTACTACTAGGGATGATTTTAAAGTTCCTGTTATATTCCAGTTTTGATGCCAATAAAACATTTAAGTTCCTCAAAGGACAATATTGTTAAATGGTATGTTTTCAAACTTTATTGAGAACATAAGCTTCAAAATACTTGAAAGCCATGTTTTGCTGCAACAGTTTGAATAAATGCACTTATATCTATTGTGCATAAAGTTTCCTATTTTATCTTTCATATTCTCTTTTCTAGCTTATGTCTTTCATTCAGTCTTCTGCAAGAGGATGCTGTGGAAGTGGGGAAAAGTAGGCTTGGGCAAAGAATTAAATGAAATTGCAGTGCAGGCCTGCTGAAACCATAGCCAACAGAGAGCTCTGGGGTGAGAATTGCCCATGAAAGTCATTTTGCATCAGCCTGAAATAGGCTTTTAAACCTCCACATTGTTCAGCTGTAGGATGGGGGTGTCCTAGAAAGATAAGACTTTGGATGAGGTGACCACACTACCTGCAGTTGGTAGAAGGAACTGAGAGGCACATTGTTCTGTCTACCACATTCAACCATTTTCATGAACTCTATTTCTGTAAACACATGCAAAGATAAGTTTGTGTTTGGTGGGACTTTTGTTAAAAGAGAGTCTTAGAAAAGGAATGTTAACAGGACAAACTAGAGTTTGCATCCATTAAGTTGGCCTCAACTCAATGCTGCAACTGATATTTTTAATCTCTTGCTCATACTATCCATTCTAAAGCCCTCTTCACTTCAGATGTCATGTTTACTGGTCTCAAAAGTTTACCTAGTGGTATAGCCCGGACACTCATCATCAATGATTTGAATCTTTGCTGCTTGCCCCTCTGAAGTTGGGTTTGATGTTTGTACACTTAAAGTCACAATGGGGCAAGGACACATCTCAGATATCAAGAGAAACCTAAATAAATGTCTTTTCTGGATCCGACATATATATATGTTTTCCCCCTCATTGTTAACAGCATCTCTACTTATCCTAATGAACAGAGACATTTATCCATGTAATGCTAGTGACTCTTTTCTTCCTCTTCTTTGAAACTAGGAGTCAAAAGTACCAGGAAAAATCCATAGGTCATGATTTACTGAGACTCTTTCTATAACATTTAGCTGAATGGTACCATTTTTGGGAATTGAGTATTTAACCCTGTAGATTCCAGAGTAATAGGAACAGGAAGTACAACGGTCTCCTAGGGGATCACTGGAAACAGTAATAAATGGAACCATTCCTACTTCCATCACTTGTGAAATGGTTAATTTTCCGTGTCAGTTTGGCTGGGAAACAGTGCCCAGATATTGTATCAAATATATTGGATTTTTCTATGAGAAGGTTTTCATATAAGATTAACATCTAAGTTAATGGACTTTGAGTAAAGCAGATTGTCCTCTGTAAAGTGGGTGACTTTCATTCACTCAGTTGAAGGCTTAAATAGAACAAACGATTGACCTAACCCTAGAAAGAGGTAATTCAATCAGCAGACAGTCTTTGGACTTGAACTACAATGTTGATTTTACTCTGGGTGTCCAACCTACCAGCACACACTGCAGTTTTTCGACTTTCTAGCCTCTATAATTTCATGAGGTATTAGCCAATTCCTTAAAATAAATCTCTCTCTCTCTCTCTGTCTCTCCCCACACAGACATGCTTCTTTTTCATCAATACTGATTAATTCTTCTATGATCACTACTTTAAATATTTCTTGGTGCAACTCTATGAGTATTTCTCTGAGATATATATACCAAAGAGTAAAACTGCTGGACCATAGTTTATAAACAAATTAAAATTTAAGGTACAAAGTAGTTGCATTATTTTAGCCTACTTGTGGGATGCAGACAAATGTTTTATATTATATATGTGACATAGGAAAATTAATGAATTAAGAAACTGCCTTTAAAATTAAATAATGTTGGGGGTGCCTGGGTAGCTCAGTCGGTTGGGCGTCCGACTTCGGCTCAGGCCAGATCTCACAGGTTGTGGGTTTGAGCCCCGCATCAGGCTCTGTGCTGACAGCTCAGAGCCTGGAGCCTGTTTCAGATTCTGTCTCTCCATCTCTCTCTGCCCCTCCCCCACTCGTGCTCTGTCTCTCTCTGTCCCAAAAATAAATCAACTATAACAAAAAATAAAAATTAAATTAAATAATGTTGAAGATAAAATAATAGACATATAAGCAGAATATAATAGAGAAAATATATAAAATATATAGATCAACAAAATCAGAAGTTATTTCAGTGAAGAAAATAACAAAATAAATAAATATAGATTTATTACAACTGAAAGAAAAAAGCACATTCATGAACAACAATTGCAACTATAAAAACCCAGAAATTAAAACAGATACAGTTGAGTTTGCTAAAATTTTTTTCCTACAAATTTAAATTTTGTATTACAATTTTTAAGAAGGATAAATTTCTTTACCTTTTAAATTTGATAATATGTGTTTAGAGAGTTCCTACAAGTAAAATTGTCTGTGGGTCTTTAGAAGCAACATTCAAGTCAGAAAAAATACAAAACATCTAATATTTCAACTTTCATTCAACAATGTACTATAATTCTTATATTGAATAATAAGACTAGGAAAGAGATATAAAACTTAAGAGAAATAAAAGAAAAATAAAAATTATTGTTTTCACAGATTATGATTGTCTACATACATATTAGGTCCACAAGAACCTATGAATATGCTTAAGTATTAACAATGGTTTACAAAAGAAAAAATTAACAATGGTACTTAACAATATTTCCAGAGAAAATATCGATATGAAGTTTTATTTGTACAATGAGACTAGCAGAAAACAGAAAATAAAATGTAATGAAAAGTAGTCTCTATAATAGTAATCCAATTAACAGATTTCTATATGTAATCGAACCAATTAGGTGTAAGATCTTTATTTTTAGTTTATTAAGTTTTATTAAATTTCACTGAAATTATAAATACGTGGAAACACATACCATGTGGGATTTAATAGTGAATAGAGGTAAATTCTCCTCAACTTGATCTACAGAGTCAATGATCTACAGAGTTCTAATAATAACTCCATACAAATTAAAATTTTCCTCTAAAGCATAGCAGAAGAAGCAAAAGGTAAGATATGTTTAAGAAATACTTTAAAGGAAAGATGTAGACATGGACAATTACCCTCCCAGATATTAAGATTCGTTATGGATTAATAGTAAGTAAGCCAATATTATTGAGTTGCATGTAGAGTCGAATTGACCAATAGAATACAGCATGGGAACAGGGCCATATGCAAATAAAAATATGAGTTTTTTTTCCCAATGAAGTTCTGTTTGACAAAAAAAGAAAGAAAATGTCAAAAAAATTTTTATCTTTGTCCTTATCAATGGGAAAAAAACTGGAAATGTATCAGAATTTCAAACCTCACAAAATACTACTTCTAGATGAATTGCGTGCTAACAATTAAGAGAATATTTTAAGGGGTGCCTGGGTAGCTTGGTTGAGTATCTGACTTTGGCTCAGGTCATGATCTCACAATTTGTGGGTTCAAGCCCCACGTCCGGCTCTGTGCTGACAGCTCAGAGCCTGGAGCCTGGTTTGGATTCTGTCTCCCTCTCTCTCTGCCCTTCCCCCACTCACACTCTGTCTCTGTCTCTCTCTCTCTCAAAAATAAGTCAACATTAAAAAAATAAAAATGTATAAAAGTTAAAAATAAAGCTTTAATAATTTAAATAGGGAATATAGAGTACATAATTATACATACTTAATATGGAATATTAAGTATTTCTAAAAATGCATAAAACATAAGGATAGATGAATAAAATGGGATACATTAGAATTAAGAATTTCTGTCTTTATAACACCAAACATGGAGGGACAAAATAAAGATATATGTAATGTCTGTAAAGAATAAACATAAAGTTGGAGAAGAGATTGAAATTTGGGATTTAATAGAGAGTTTATTTGGATTGATAAGAAAAATGAACAAAGAAAAATGGGAAAGTGATATAAAGAGGAACATTATTGAAAATCACTGACAGAAAATATGAAATGATCTTCAACCTTAACATTTATCAGGGGAGTGTTAAATGCAAAATGAAATTATGCACCTACTAATTTTGTATAAATTAGGAAGTCAAGTAATACCAACTCTTGGATGGTGTTGAACAAAACATAAAATTGTGGGGATATAAATTAAGAAACAATTTGGCCTTACCTGGTAAAGATTAATATGGCACAGTACATCCTCTCCAAAAATTATCACCCTAGAGAACATCTTTCACATATATCCAGGAAGCTTTTATAACTGTTTTAAGAGCTTGTTATAATGGATTAACCGAGTTAATATTTATAAATATCTACTAAAATAAATTGGCACAAAGTAAACATATACATTATTTAAAACATAAATATAAGAATTTGGGATTTGTAAATGATATTTTGCAGTCATTTATATAAGACCACTGTGGAAATGAATGAATTCTAAGTGTACACATAAACATGGATAAATCTCAGAAAATACCTTTTGAGTAGATGCAGTTTTAAAGAAGTAAATACAAAGCATGAAAACTCTTACAAAATATTCATTAACAGAAAAATGCATTAATACATTACTTAAGATTATATATGTGGGAAACTATAAAGGATGAGAGAAACTCACATTAAATTCAAGAGAATGCTTACTTCTAAGGGGAAAAAAGAGGAAATTCTATCTGTACAAGTAGTAATTATGTTCCATCTATAAAGCTGAGTACTATCTGTTGGGAGTTCATTTGATTACTAATATAGGTAAAATTCTTCATATATACAGTCATTTCAAATTATATTTCAAAACAAAAGTGTATTTAAATATTAGAGAAGGGCTTCGGATTTATGGTTCCATACATCAGGAGTTTGGAAGCTGTCACTGTCCCAGCAACAAGGAAAAAGCTATACCTAATGAAAATCAGCAACTCTTCTATGATCCGTTAAGACAAGAACACAGGGCACACCTCTGCCTCCAAGACTGGAGAGGCAGACAGGCAAGTTCAAGGAGTGGCTGCTCAAAGAGCTAGACTCGAGCAAAATCACCCTGGGAACTGGTTCCTGGATAGGAAAGCCTGAGCTGTAAGAGACAAAATGCTGGAGGCTCTGTGTGGACACACAGAATTAAAATCTGAAAAGATGCCTAATCATAGGGGTGCCCCACAGTGTTGTGAGATTTACCTCCAGGAACTCAGCATTGTTCCCACAGTAAATATCAGAGAAAAATCTCAGTCTTCCTGCAGGGGGAGAGGGTGAGGAACCATTTGGAGCCTCGCCGACCTGAGGAAGAAAAATACCCACCTCCAACCCACTCTAGGCATTCTATCCTACCTGAGGGAAGCGAAAAAACTGAAAAAACTCTGTGAAGTTCATAGTTCAGAGGCATAGGCTCACTTAAAAAGATATCTAACTATATAAAACTATAGAACACTAACTCTCCCCCTGCCTTTCTCCACCTCATTATTAAATGCCTGCGTGTAGCAATTCCTTATACCTGGTACAGGTCATCTGGCTACCAAGAAAACAATTACAGGTAATTCCAAAAGGCAAAAAGCACAATTTGAAGAGACAGAGACAGCATCGGAAGCAGACATGACAGTGATATTTAAATTATCAGACCAAGAATTTAAAACAACAATGATTAATAAGCTAAGTGCTCTAATGGATAAAGAAGACATTATGCAAAAAAGATGGAAAATAAAAGTAGAGAGATAAAAGTTCTAAGAAAGAAGCAAACGAAAAATGCTAGAGATAAAAACACTGTAAGATAAATGAAGAATACTTTTTATGGGCTTATTGGTAGACTGGAAATGGCCGAGCAAAGAATCTGAGCTAGAGGCTGTATAAGTAGAATCCTTGAAAGTCAGAAAGCAAAGACTACAAAGACTAGGGAAAAGCAAAACAAAGCAAAACACACAAACACAAACAAACAAAAACAGACTATCCAAGGACTGTGAGACATTTTCAAAAAGTATAATGGGAATACCAGAAGAAACAATTTGCAGAAGAAACATATGATAAATGAATGTTATCCAAGACATACAGGCACTTAAAACTCAGCAACAAGAAAATAAATAACTCAATAAAAAGAGGTCAAAAACTTTAATAGACACTGGGGTGCCTGGGTGGCTCAGTGGGTTAAGCATCCAACTTCAGCTGAGGTCATGAGCTCATGATCTCATCTCTCATAGTTTGAGAATTTGAGCCCCACATAGAACTGTCTACTGTTAGCACAGAGCCTGCTTCAGATCCTCTGTCTCCCTCTCTCTCTGCCCCTCCCCTGCTTGCACTCTCTCTCTCAAAAATAAATAAACATTAAACAAATTTAAAATTTTTTAATAGATATTTCACTAAAGAAGATATACAGATAGCAAAAAAGCATGTGAAAAGATGTTCCATGTCATATGACATCAGGGCAATGCAAATGAAAACAGCTATGAGATATCACTATACATCTTGTAAAATGGCCAGAATATAGAACAGTGATAAAACCAAATGCTGGCAAGGATGTGGAGCAACAAGAAATCTAATTTATTGCTGATGAGAATTCAAAATGGTATAGCCATTTCAGAACACAATTTGGTGGTTTCTTACAAAGCTAACTGATATACTATACTATATGATCCAGGCAATCAGTCTTCTTGTTATTTACCCAAAGGATTTGAAAACTTATGTGCACACAAAAACTGCACATGGATGTTTATAGCAACTTCATTCATAATTGACAAAACTTGAAAGTGACCAAGTCGTTTTTTGGCAGGTGAACAGATAAACTGTGGTAGATCCAAACAATAAATATTATTCAGAGCTAAAAAAAAATTAAAAAAAAAAAAAAAAAAGAGTTTCCAAGCAATGAGAAGTCATGGGGAAATCTTAAGTGCATATTACTAAATGAAAGAAGTCAATCTGAGAAGGCTATTTACTGATGATTCTAGCTATATGGGATTCTAGAAAAGGTAAAACTAGGGAGAGAGTTAGATCAGTGATTTCTAGGGGCAGGAGGAGAGAGGAAGAAGGAATGGGTGGAGGACACAGGAGTTTTAAAGCAGTGAGAATATTCTCTAGGATATTATGGTGGTAGATATATGCTACTTTACATTAGTCCAAATCCATAGAAATGTACAACAGCAAGAGTGAACCCTTTTGTAATCTAATGACTGTGAGTGATTATGATGTGTCCGTGTAGGTTCATCCCTGGTAAAAAGCAGGAGAATATTGATAATGGGAGTGGATAGCATGTGTGGGGGCAGGGAGTATGTGGGGGAATCTCTGTACTTTTCTTCCTAAATGTGAAATATGAATGTAAATGTGAAACAGCTCTAAGAAAATTAAGTAAAAAAAATTAAAGTAGAAATTAAAAAATAATGCACAAGTCAAAATTTGATAATTGTTGTAAAAATTTGTGATGTGCTTTTATCTGCCAGAGGCTGGCTCCGGCCGACGTCCAGGGGTCCCTGAAGGATGGACGGTGTCGGCGAGAGAGAAAGTGAGAGACCCCTAAGATTCTTTCTGATCCCCAGGCAGGCATCTCTGTCCTGTCAGTTTTGGTGTCTTTATTTAAAGGTTCAATGACAACGTGAAGTCAGAAAAAGGAATTTTTACAATGGGAAGCTCTTTGTGATAAGATGCTTTGAAAAGTGTACAAGAACAAGTTTTTTTGAAATATTCTTGCAGAATTACCCCAATCATACTGAGGTAGAGTAAATCTTACAACTAAGGAAATAACAGGATGTTCTTAGTGAAAAACAGGATGACATACATATTTGTTCTAAGTTAATAACTCTAGGATTAGGATATAGGTTAAGTGTAAAGATAGGCTAGGAGTCATTCTGTCTGGTTCTCAAGAGGATGAATATTTTTGAGCTGGTTAATAAGTTGTTTGTGGAAACCTTTCTGATTTGATGCTGAATGTGTAAACACCATGGAGGCCCTAAATGAGTTGGCCTTCGTTTTTGGGTTATGTTTTAGCTACTCTTATCTATCCTCATCCCAGCCATCCCTGTAAGGGAGGGTGTTTGAGGAAAGTAAGACTTAGGGAAGGGACTGCCATATGTCACCAGTTAGAAAAGGTGTAAGTATTAACTTAAGTTCTGCCCTTATCTATTCCTTAACTCTAAATTAGGCTCTTTGTTTCAGGGCCAGACTCAATTGTCTTTGATCTGTAAGGCCCATAGGAAGAGCCTTGGTTTTTGACATTCATCCACAGTGCTTTCATCAGAAGTCTCTTTTGAAAAGGCAGGAATATGCTTTTCCTTATGAAGTATCTGTGTGGGGAATATCGGTCTGATTTGGAATATTATGAGGCCTGGTCAGTATTTCCAACATGAGCCAGTAGTAGCAGAAGGAGATACCAGTTTTCGTTTCTCATGGCAGGAGCTGTGCAAACGCTGCCATTTCCTTGCTGTGACTGTAATCCAGCGAGGCCAGTGCAGCTCCCAGCATTTATCTATTTTCTTTATTCCAGTCAAGAATTATCATTCTTAAATTTTTATCAGTAATCTATCAACCCACAATTCCTTCAAACATTGTAGTAGTGTCAAATAAGTTTTTTTAATTTTTAGATAATTAAATGAAGTAAAGGTAAAGATATTCTAGGAATCTTTAAAAAGCCTTACATCAGGGGCACCTGGGTGGCTCAGTCGGTTAAGTGTCCGACTTCGGCTCAGGTCATGATCTCGAAGTTTGTGGGTTTGAGCCCCGCATCGGGCTCTGTGCTAACAGCCAGCTCAGAGCCGGGAGCCTGTTTCAGATTCTGTGTCTCCTTCTCTCTCTGACCCTCCCCTGCTCATGCTGTCTCTCATTCTCATTCTCTCTCAGAAATAAATTAAAAAATTTAAAAAAAAAAGCCTTACATCATACAATAAAAATGCATGCTCCATTCTTTCAACCCATTTTTAAAAATAGCAACACGCTTTGACATTTTTAGGAACAGTAATTATTTTCAAAATAATGAATAAATGATATTTTTAAGAAACTACTAAGTTTTGAGGAGCTTGGCCATTTGTTTCCTTTAGCTAAATCTGTAAGTTTCAAATATATTTTTAACCAAACGCTCTAAGTTGGATATTACAAATTTACAAGTTATGAAATTGTGCATTTGACGTGGTTTCTTCCATGTGTGAAGAATACATGTTATTTAACAGGTTTCTACATTTTTACTGGTATTATTTGAGTTATTATTATTAAATTAAAAGAATGACCTGAACTGGTAAGAAATGGATTCTTTTGTTAACTCAGTTTTACCAGAATAGTCATACATTTTTGTATTATTAGAATTCATATTGTTAATAAATGAATGCTGAACTAATAGCTCTTTATATACAAGTCCATCTGTATATGCTTAAAAAAGCAATAAAAGGTTTTGTCATAATGATAAAATTAAATTGTAGTTGCACTGCATTCTGAAAAAATTCAGGCATTAACTTTTTGATTGTTTGCATCCTAAATTGGCTCTATGTTACATTGCTTTGGTTTCCTTTATTAGGGATGATATTTTACAATAAATATATTGCTTTAATACAATGCTTTTGTTTGGTGGCTTTTACTGAAATTTTTCTGTAGCACTAATTGTTTGGGATTATTTAAAAAAAAACATTTTTCAGACTGAAGGGCATCAGAAAGTGTAATCCATATGTGCTTCTAAAAGACACTTAATGACTACCTTTAGTGATTTAGTCAAATAAATAAATTAATATGTAAGTAGCCTAGGCTATCATCTGCAGACCAATAACTTCAATTGGGCTTTGCAAAAGTAAGACTACTTTACCACCATACTCTTAACCTACTGTTTATCAAAAACCTCATAGTTACTATAAAAGTTTCTATAAAATTACATAGTTTTATTATTTATTTGTCTCCTGTAATGTACATCATCTTTTGTTCTATGAGCCTTCAGCAACATTAAATTGAAACTGTTTCCTGGTGGTGGCCAGCTGGGTAGCAGTTTTACAGCTTTTTCATTTCCCAGTTCAGTTTTATGCCCTTGTCATCACCCCTGTCAGTTTGACTCAAAACCCTGTTAACAATCGTCGTCTTGGACTTTTCTATTTTCAGCATTAACATTGGAATAGATTAATAAGTACAAAGGATTATTATGTCTGTCTCCAATCCTTCACAAGACTCATATTTTGTTTTCATCAAATAAGAATCTACATTCCTATAAATACTAAAAGCAAGTGTTCTGCAGAAGTTTCCTGCTTTCAGATGCAAGTAACTTAGCAGTCAAATCTGTCCATCTCAGAAGTTCAGACTGACAGTCCTTATATCATTTACTTTCATCTATTCTCTCCAGGGTCCTTCTTATTTATATCTAAGTCCAGAAGTATGCTAGTTGTAGTATAGAGATAAAACATGAGCTTAGCCTATTTCTTCAGGCTGTAAAGCAATTGTCTTGAAACTTAAAGAATAGAAACAATAAATATTTATGCTCATCCACTTGACCTATTTGTAATAGTCATTTAGAGATCTCCTTTGCCATGTAAAATGGGATCACATATTTTTCCCTGGTAAGCAAGGGACTTTTTCTGTGTCTCTGTGTATGCCTGATTTGTCCAACATGCCCTCTTTTCCCAAGTTCAGTTTTCATGGTACTTGTTAGCTCAAGATCCAAAAGTACGTTGCAGGCAGGGTAGTCCATGAAAGGAAAATATATTCATCAATATTGCATGTACTATACAAACAGGATTTGATGCCTGAGGTCAGCAGAAGAACCGTGCTTCATATCTCTTGTTGCTAATAATAGTTTCCCATCTTCTTAGGTATTCTGTGCCATCTTTTTTATAGCTGTTTTCTTTCTGCACCTTGGATAACATTTTGAAATTGAGTGAATTCACAGCTACTATTTCCTTTTTTATTCCTCAAGTCATCATATTATATATATATGAGTTTCTCCATCTCGGAAACTAAGCATTTCCACTGTTTCTCAGAAAAATACTTGTCAGTTCTCATTCTATTTCTGCTTTTAAGTGTCCATGCAGTCCTATTTTAAGGGAATAATGGCATTATATTTGTTATGTTTATATCTGTAGTATTCATATTTGGACTATTACTTCTTTGATACAAAATTCTCTGTTTATATATTTAAAAAAGGCTGAAGCAAGTTCAAATTCACATGAAATAATGGATTGTTTTTATGCTTTCAACATCATCTGTGTCCAAATTTAGGCCAAAGACAATCACTTCTTTTTCACTTCCTTTTCTTCAGAAACATATATCATTGTTCACTCTTCTCATAGAAGTCACCATCTATACAGTTATTTATTTTCAAGGTTTTTACATTTTCTATGATATCATCCCTCTATAATGGCTATCATGTAATACACACTCAATAAATTTTTGCTAAGCCTAATTTAATAAGTTAAATTAGATCTTGATAGGCATAACTAAGCATTTTCCCTTTTTGTTTTTCTTTCCTTCTCAAAAGAAATCTGCTATTTAACATAGAAAAAAGGCAAATTTGCACTGTTCTTTCTTTTCCCACTAGTAACTTCTGCATTGAAGTCTTCCCATCCTTGCTTAGTACTAAGAAAAACAAATGGGATAAAATACTTCACAGAAGCAGACAGCTGTATTTTCTTGAACACTAAGTTAAAAAAAAAAAAAAAAAAAAAGGCTGTATTCAGGCCTGGAAACAACCAGGCTTATTTCTGTTTCAGAAACGGTGCAATCATTTTTGTCTTCAAAGGTTAAGGATAAAAACCTGGCTTCCTATTAATGGGCTATGAGCCTCAATGTTATGGCCTTGGAGAAATTTGATAGCCTGCCTGAAAAAGGTTTGTAAAAAAAATTCTTTGATTTTTATCTACAACACGACAAGGTTTAATTTTATTTATATTATTTATAATTTTTATAAATTTACGTATTTATAAATATTTATAAAATTTATTTGTATTATTTTGCTTTTATGTTTCCTCCCAAGAATGTCAGCCTCTAAGAACAGAGACCTTGTTAATGTAATTCAAGGTTAGAGTAGTGCTTGCTCCAATAAGGAACCCAAAAGAGTTTGTTTATAGAATGAATGAGTGAGGCCCATCTTTTCATATAGAAAATGAAGATAAAACACTATCTTTAAGCACTTCAGGAATATTGGAATCAAATGATATTTATGTGATAAATACATATAATATCTGTGTACATATATGCAATCTGTAATGTGTATATATAAACATATTTATATGTACACACATATGTACATATATATACACAGAGACTTTCTGTCTACCAGTCTATCATTGTTTCAGTAGCCTATTCTAGAAGTCTTGTTTTATTTCAAGAAATGTCTTCTTTTATCCAAGATCTGAAAATTACTTGTTGTGGGACCAGCTTGGTATGTCACTTTCTGGGTCTTAGTAGATTCATCTCCAAATGGTATCTACTTTCTAGTTTGTTATGAGGCTTATATGAGATAATGTATATAAAGTACTCTGCCCATAGAAGGTGATAAAAATAAGTTCAAGCCACATTTAACTTGTAATTTTTACCAATAAACATTTACTATACAGTAAGAAAGAAATTGTATGACACAAACTTTGCACTAAATTATTTCTTCAGATGAGCTACTGAATAGGATGGTTA
Organism: Hyaena hyaena; assembly: GCF_003009895.1. Classification (NCBI taxonomy): domain Eukaryota; kingdom Metazoa; phylum Chordata; class Mammalia; order Carnivora; family Hyaenidae; genus Hyaena; species Hyaena hyaena. The sequence continues at coordinate 80,170 of NW_024081639.1, read as the reverse complement.
TTTTTTTATCCAAACATTCATTGGAGATTGAATACTTTACATATCTAGAATCAGATGTTAAAACAAATCTTGAATCAGGTTCCCAAATTAAGAATTCCAGATTAACTGCCAATGAGTAAGATTCATGGCCAAGTTTAGCCTTAGAATTTTCTCTGGTTTAATAAATATAGAAACTATTAAGAATGAAAAATACTTTAGGCTTAGTTCTCAAAAATATTTGCTCTGAATCAGACAGTCTTTTAAGAATATTGAGTGTAGGAGACACCTAATTTACATAAACTGGCAGTTTGGGTTGTATTATAAATTAGCATAGTTTCCATTGCTAAGAAGTAGTCATTTCCATACATAGATTTGCTAAAAGACTAAAAAGAGTGGGTTTGTTTTGCATATGACTGTCTGATGTTTGTAATCTATTTGCCCCATAATAACTTCCATCACACTTTCATATTTCATGTATTATAATCTATCTACTTATGATATCTACCTATCACCTATCTGCAGATCATGTAACTTCTGTGCACTAGAAGAAATATAGTGTATTTTATAAGAATATGGATTTCAGCCAGATTTAAAAGCTATATAATCATTGGCAAGTTACTTCATGTTTTCTAATTTTACTTCCTTCATCTATAAAATGGGGATAATAATAGTAACCACCTGACTGGATCATGCTGAAGTTTAAATGAGCTACTATATGCACACAGCTTAGAAAAATATCTGGTACAGAGTAAGTGCTTTTTGTACTGGCTATTATTATTTTAAAATAAAATCTGAACAACATTTTCTGATTATACCAAGTGTAGTACATATATCACTAAAAAATGATACAACTTGGTTTTATACTGTTAAATTTATACCGAATGGGTCATTGACTTGAGTAGTGGCTCTAAAAATACAGTGTGCCAAATAATCACCAGAGGCGTTGATTAAAATACTGATCTCTATACTTGTCCTTAGAAAGGCTGAGTGATAGAGGCATATGGCTGGCTCAGTCTGTTAAGCATTCAACTTTGGCTCAGGTCATGATCTCATGGTTCATGGGTTCAATTCCCATGTTGGGCTCTGTGCTGACAGCTCAGAGCCTGGAGTCCACTTCGGATTCTGTGTCTCCCTCTCTCTCTGTTCCTCCCCTGCTCACACTCTGTTTCTCTCTCTCTCGAATAAATAAAAGATTAAGAAAAAAGCCTGAGTGATAGTCTGGGTAATTCAAGACTGGAGAAGACCAAGAAGTCTGGGTCTTCTATAGCTTCAGCCAGACCTACAAATGATTCCCATGCACAATGCATAGAACAAACATAGGAAATAACTGACAACAAAAAAATGATTGACTCCAATAAATGCATGAAGGATATAGTCACCATCATGCCTATAATTAAAGTGAGTTTGTTATACCAGTTGTATGGAGATTGTTTCTTTGCTTTTGTTTTTGGTGTGTGTGTGTGTGTGTGTGTGTTTACAGTTTTATGGGCTCACAAGGAGAGAGAGATAATTTTGGTGGCATTGGAAAAGTCTTCTAATTTGCAGATGAAGCTTGAAGAGCAAAAGAGATTTTAATTAGTATATTAATCAGTGAAGGGGAGAAAAAGTGAGACTATAGAGAAGATGGAAAGAAAAGGGTACATTGTGAACATGATGCCATAAGTATGCAGTTGAACAACAGGTGTGAACTGCATGGGTCCATTTACATGCAGATTTTTTTCAATAAATACAATACAGTAATTTAAATATATCTTCTGTTCCTTATAATCTTCAATAAAATTTCTTTTTTCTAGCTTGCTTTATTGTGAGAATACAGTATATAAACATATAACATAAAATATGTGTTTATCTCCTGTTATGTTACCATTAAGGCTTCCAGTCAGCAGTAAGCTATTAGTACTTAATTTTATGGATAGTCACAAGTTATATGCAGATTTTTGTTTGAGTGGGAGGCAGTACCTCTAATCCCAGTGTTGTCCAAGGGTCAGCTGTGTATATATTCACACACACCATTATGTACATATACATTACATGCATATATAATCAATACAACAAATGTATTAATTTTTTTCTGTGTATTATGATGTTTAGACATCTTCACAACAAATCTTTTCAGCTGAGGAGAGACTACCCCTTCTAGGACAGCCAATTCTTAGAGAAAGGAAAAGACTGAGCCAGGAACACACCTGTGGCTAACTATTTCAGAGTCATAGCTGAATATATACTGGAGAAGACAGTATTTCTCTGACTTAATCATCTCAGGGTCACGTGCCAGATGACGAGAGACTGTTCTTACAGCCCAAAGCCTATTAAAATTATTCAGACTAGTCATTCCTAGACTGTTTATCCTGCCTTACCTTTCCCAAGGAAAACTCAGTAAATGCTTCTGGCCCAGCTTCTCTCCTCCTTCCTGTGTGTGCTTCCTGATCACAGTGTGGAGGTCCTCCAGTGGCCCCACATGAGGAGCTGTGCTTCTCATTTCCGGGGACACTGTAACGTTAAGCCTTTTCTTTCAATGCAATGGTCCTCTCCATGATGTTAGTCACTTTTAAAGATTAAGACCCAAGCACAAAACACATAGGTACATTATATGTATTCACAAGGAAGCAGAATAATAAAATCTGAGTTTAAGATGATGGGATGCATTGGATGACTTAGAAGCTTTAAATTATAAAACTATTTAGGAAGCAATTAAAGTTTTACAGAAGCAAAAGTTGAGAAATTAAATAAAATTAAGGTAAAGTGTGTCAAAAATTAAATTCAAATTGTGTGTTTATCAATTGTTTATCTTATCAGTAAGGCTTCCAGTCAAAAGAAAACTATTAATAGTTATGTTGTGGGCATGTAAAAAGTTATATGTGGATTTTGTATTGCACGGGGAGGGGGGCAGTGTCAACATGTCAACAAAAAGTGGAGGATAAAAGAAAGGAAGAAATTAAAGATAATCTATACACCTAGATTATCTGAAGTTCTAATCCACATATTTTAGAAATAATAACTTAGTTTGTTCTTTAGCCGTAGCGACTGGAAAGAAGGTCAAAGGAGATTTTGGGGCTGATGATCTATGTCTTTATGTGAGTGCTCGTTACAAAGGTGTGTTCAATTTGTAAAATTGTGTAAGATATTACATCTAATGTTTTACTCTTGACTACTCATCTATTACACTTTAAAATAAGAAATAAGTATTTTAATACAAATGACTTGTTTTAAAACACTAGAACGCAAAGTATTCATCAAAATGATTATTACTGACCTTTACAACAAAGATGCTTTAAGAAGGTATCTAATTATTCTAAAATTCTGCTGCTTACTGGGTGTTATATGTAAGTGATGAATCACTAAATTCTACTCTTGAAATCAATATTACACTATATGTTAACTAACTGGAATTTAAATAAAACTTGAAACTATCAAAAAGAGAGAGAGGCAGAGAGGGAAAGAGGGAGGGAGGGAGATAGAAAATTGACATGACAGCTCTGTGATGTCAGAAACACAGACTCCTAGGCTCCTTTTGTCCCTTTGTTTTGCCATAATCAAGTGGTATCTTCTGCCTCTGAGTCCAGATGGGTCTTCCAACATCTGCCATCTTAGCCTCAGTCAAAGGAAAAATGGAAAGAAGTTGAATAGTTTTTATTCATTTGTTTTTCTGGCTGCATAGTTTTGTGTAATGAACCAAAGAACATGGTGATATAAAACAATGACAAGAAAAATATATAAAATGAAAAAAACTGCTGCCTGTCAAACCATCTTTTAGCTTCTTCTTTTAAACTACTTTCACAGTTTAGTAGTTTAAAGTAATTTGTTTGCTATATAAAGTAATTTGTAAAGTAATTTGTTTGCTATATAATTTAATTGTAACAAAATGCATGCGGGGCGGGGGGTCAGTGCCAACTTGTCAACAAAAAGTTGTATGTTTGATAAGATTTTTTGATAAGGTTTTTTTTATTCAAATGAAATTTATTTTTAAAATTAATTTATTTAAATTCAACTTAGTTAATATACACTGTAGTACTGGTTTTAGGAGTAGAACCCAGTAATTCATCACTGACATACAATACTCAGTGTTTGTCCCAAGTGCCCTCCTTAATGCTCATCACTCATTTAGTCCATCCCCGCACCCAACACCTCTCCAGCAACACTCAGTTTGTTCTCTGTAATTAAGAGTCTCTTATGGCTTGCCTCCCTCTCTGCTTTTATCTTAGTTTTCCTCTCCTTCCCCTATGTTCATCTGTTTCGTTTCTTAAATTCCACATCTGAGTGAAATTGTATGATATTGGTCTTTCTCTGACTATTTCAGTTAGCATAATACACCCTACTTCCACCCATGTTGTTGCAAAAGGCAAGATCTCATTCTTTTTGATAGCTCAGCAACATTCCATTGATTGTGTGTGTGTGTGTGTGCGTGCGTGCGTGTTTGTGTACCCAGATACATATGGATAAAGATGAGGGTCCATCCTCTCAATAGTGGATTGACATTTAGAATCTTTCCATTATATGGCTATTGCTGATAGTGCTGTTATAAACACTGGGGTGCATATGCTCCTTCGAATCAGCATTTTTATATCCTTTGAATAAATACCTACTTGTGCAATTGCTGTGTTGTAGTGTAATTCTATTTTTAATTTTTTGAGAAGCCTCCATATTGTTTTCCAAAACGGCTACACTAGTTTACAGTGCAAAGGGTTTCCCTTTTCTCTGTATCTTTGCCAACATCTGTTGTTTTCTCAGTTGTTCATTTTAGTTAATCTGAGAGATATGAGGTCATATCTCATTGTGGTTTTGATTTATATTTCCCTGATGATGAGTGATGTTGAGCATCTTTTTATGTGTCTGTTAGTCATTTGGATGTCTTCTTTAGAAAATTGTCTATCCATGTCTTCTTCCGTTTATTCACTGGATTCTTTGTTTTTTGCGTGTTAAGTTTGATAAGTTGTTTATAGATTTTGATATTAGTGCTTTATCTGATATGTCATTTGCCAATATCTTCTCCCATCCTGTCGGTTGCCTTTTATATTTGCTGATTATTTCCTCCTCTGTGCAGAAACTTTTTATCTTGATGAGGTCCCAAATAGTTCATTTTTGCTTTTGTTTCCCTTGCTTCCAGAGACATGTTGAGTAAGAAGTTGCTGTGGCCTAGGTCAAAGAGGTTCCTGCCTGTTTTCTCCTGTAAGATTTTGATGGTTTCCTTTCTCGATTTAGATCTTTCATGCATTTTGAATTTATTTTTGTGTATAGTATAAATAAGTGGTCCAGGTTTAATATTCTGCATCTCACTGTCCAGTTTTCCCAGCACCATTTGAAAGACTGTCTTTTCTATCGGATACTCTGCCCTGTTTCATCAAAGATTATTTGGCCATACATTTGTTTTTCTTCAGTTTCTTACGTAAGCTTTCCATGGTTTTCAGGATATAAATCTTTTACCTCTTAGGTTTATTCCTAGGTATCTTATGGTTTCTGGTGCAGTTGAATATGGGTTGACTCCTTGATTTCTCTTTCTGTTGCTTTATTATTGGTGTATAGGAATTCAACTAATTTCTGTACATTTATTTTATATCCTGTGATTTTGCTGAATTCACATTTTTGGTGGACTCTTTCGGGTTTTCCATGTAGAGTATCATGTCATCTGCAAAGAGTGACTTATTCTTTGCCAATTTTTATGCTTTTTATTTCTTTTTGTTGTCTGCTGATGCTTGGACTTCTAGTACTATGTTGAACAACAGTGGTGAGAGTGGACATCCCTGTCGTGTTCCTGTCCTTAGGGGTAAAGTTCTCAGTTTTTCCCCATTGAGGATGAGATTAGCTGTGGCCTTTCATATATGGCCTTTATGATGTTAGAGTATGTTCCTTCTATCCCTACTCTCTTGAGGGTTTTTATGAAGAAAGAATGCTGTATTCTGTCAAATACTTTTCCTCATCTACTGAAAGGATCATATGGTTTTTATCCTTCTTTTATTAATGTGGTGTATCATGTTGTTTGGTTTGTGAATATTGAACCTGGAATAAATCCCACTTGGTCATGGTGAATAATTCTTTTAGTGTACTGCTGAATTTGATTTGTTAGTGCCTTGGTGAGAATTTTTGCATCTAGGTTCATCTGGGATATTGGCCTTAATTTTTCTTTTCTGTGGGGTCTTCTCTGGTTTTGGAATTAAGGTAATTCTGGCTTCATAGAATGAGTTTGGAAACTTTCCTTCCATTCCTAGGTTTTGGAACATTTTGAGAAGAATAAGTATTAAGTCTTCTTTAAATGTCTGGTAGAATTCCCCATGGAAGCCATCTGGCCCAAAACTCTTGTTTGTTGGGAAATTTTGATAAGTTTTATGCAAACTTCAACCCAATCAAAACATAGAAAATTTCCACCTACCTTGATTTCCCCCATGTTAGTTTTTCAGTCACACCACACCCACTACATTGTTATCATTTCTATTTCTATAGCTTAGTTTTGGCTTTATTTAGAACTTCATAAAATGGTATCAGCCATGAGCTGTTTAATATATTTATTCATGCTGTATACATATTTTATATGCATTCCTTATGTATGTATAAGAGTATGTGCATGTACATGTGCAAATATAATAATGATATAATGATAATAATATATATATTATAGAATGAAGTATCTTGCAATGCTTTAGAGCACTACAATTTGTTACACCACTAACATATTAGTAAACATCTGAGTTCTTCCTAGTTTTTAGCTATTGTTAATAAAACTGCTAATAACATTCTTATAGAAGTTTTGTATGGATATATATTTTTATCCCTTTGGGGATTTCACAAAAATGACATTTCCTGGCCATTATTGCCTTTCTATATACTACATAATTCATTTATGTACTGTGTTTGATGTCTCATTTCACTCCAGTGAAACATAAGCTGCATAAAAAGAGGAATATTTTTTATTTTCCCCTCAGTATATCTCATGTGATGGAAAAGTGACTAACACTTGGTAGTTTTATACTGAATTTATAAGAAGTAACCAAACTAGTTCCCTAAGTGGTTATGTATTATACACTCCCATCAACAATGCATGAGCATGAGGATTGACTTATCCTCACTAAAACTGGTAATATCAGTCCTATTAATTTTATCAATCTTTATGAGTGTGAAGTAGTTTATCATTATGCTTTAAATTAACATTTCTCTAATGACTAAGAATCTTAATCATCTTTTCATTAGATGGCTAATGTACTTATTAGCCATTTTTATGTGTGAATGTGTTCAAAATCTGCCTGTTTTTATTGCTTTGCTTTTTTGTTAATTAAATTTTACGTATTTTGGGTGCAATGACACAGCAGTTTGACTATTTTCTTTGATGGCAAATTACATATTATATCAATATATTGGATTTCTTGAAACTTCCCCAAAACTAATGGTTATGCATGTGAAAAAAATGTAGACAATCATAATTGAAAACACTAACAAAATATAAAAAGAGGACTATAAAATAATCTTATTCTTGTGTGAGATTTAAACAAAATATTTATTAAATATAAAAGCTTTATTTATTTATTTATTTATTTATTTATTTATTTGAGAGAGAAAGAGAGAGGGCACAGGTGAGTGAGGGGCAGAGAGAGGAGGAAGTAGAGAGAATCCAAGGGCAAAGAGAGAGAGAGAGAGAAAGAGAGAAGCAGGGCTCATGTTCACCCAAAGTGGGCACGACCTCACCCAGTGTGGGACTTGAACTCACAAACTGTGAGATCATGACCTGAGCCCACACTGGATGCTTAATGTCTGAGTCACCTGGGCACCCAAAATATAGTAATTTTAAAAGTTACTTTTGATGGGGCACCTGGGTGGCTCAGTTGGTTAAGCTCCCAACTTCAGCTCAAGTCATGATCTCACGGTTCGTGGGTTTGAACCCCGCGTCAGGCTCTGTGCCGACAACTCAGAGCCTGGAGCCTCTTTCAGATTTTGTCTCCCTTCCTCTCTCTCTCTCTCTCAACTACAATAAACATTAAAAAATTTTAAAAACAATTACTTTTGGTGACATTGTCAGAACTTTCTTGTTAGAACACACTACATTGGTTGGATGGCACAATACTCTTTCAGATGTGAGGTCCTAGTCTGGTAGAAAAGTAAATTAAATTTTGTTGTGTTGTATGTGTTTTGGGTTTTGGTTTTGTTTTGTTTTGGGTGTTTTTTCGGGCTTGTTAGGATTATTTAGATATTTTAATAGGCTATTTTTTTTAAATGTTTATTTGTTTTTGAGAGAGACAGAGTACACGCAGGAGAGGAGCAGAGTGAGAGGGAGACACAGAATTAGAAGCAAGGTTCCAGGCTTTGAGCTGTCAGCTCAGAACCTGATGCTGGGCTCATACTCACAAACCACAAGATCATAACTTGAGCTGAAGTCAGACACTTAACCGCCTGAGCCACCCAGATGCCCCTTAATAGGCTATTTTTTAAAGCAATTTTAGGTTCACCCCAAAACTGAGCAGTAGTACAGTTGTCTCATATATCTTCTGCCTCACACATGCATAGCCTCTCCACCATCAATATTTTCCACCAGAGGGGTATATTTGTTACAATTGATGGACCTACATTGACACATAATTATCAGCCAAAGATCATAGTTTACAATAGGGTTTACTATTGGTGTTGTGCTTTCTACTGGTTTTGACAAATGTATGTTCACCATATAGTATCATACAGAATAGTTTCACTGCCCTAAGAATCCCCTGTGTTCCCCCTATTTATCTCTCCCTCCTTTCAATCCCTGGAAGCCACTGATCATTTTTTGTCTCCATAGTTTTGTCTTTTTAATATATCCTATAGTTGGAATCATATAGTACATAGCCTTTTTAGATTGGTTTCTTTAACTTACTAATATGCATTTAAGGTTTCTCTTTTTTTGTTATTGTTATTGTTGTTATTTTGTTTTGCTTTGTGGCTTGATAGCTCATTTCTTTTTAGCACTGAGTAATATTCTATTGTCTGGATCTACCACAGTTTATTTATCCATTCACCTACTGAAGGACATCTTGGTTCCTTCCAAGTTTTGCCAATTATGAAAAATTCTGCTATAAACATCCATGTTTATATCTCTGCCTATCCATATGCAAGTTTTTGTGTGGACATAAGTTTCCAACTCATTTGTGTAAATACCGAGGCGTACAATTGCTGGATCATATGGCAAGAGTATGTTTAGTTTTCTAAGAAACCACCAAACTGTCTTCCAATGTGGTTGTGTGATTTTGCAATCCCACTGTCAGTGAATGAGAGTTTCTGTTGCTCCACATCCTTGAAAGCATTTGGTGTCATCAGTGTCCCAGAGTTTGGCCATTTTAATAGATGTGTAGTTGTATTTCATGTTGTTTCAACTTGCAATTCCCTAATGACATATGCATGTTTAATGAGAGAAGCATTTTTCTTAGGCTGACTTGACCTGTGTATATATTCCTTGCTGAAGTGTAGATTCAGATCTCTTATATATTCTTAATCAGATTAGTTATTATCTTTTTGTTGAGTTTTATAATATGTACTATTCCATTTTTACTTCATACTTATCAATAAGATGTAATGCTTCAATGGCTTTCAAGCTAAAAAGCAGAGGTTATAAGTGTGATCAATATGTCTAATAGATCAATGACTCCTCAGTCCGGCTGATCATTGAATTCTTTGGAGTTCTTTAAATAATAAAACATTTCATTTTTTCACTAGGGATTCTATGTCATAATTTCCACATTTGGTTGAAAGTCAAAAAACAAAGGAAGAAACTCCAGTCATTTTATGCCCATCTAATTGGGACAATCACTAGAATAAACTGACTCTAGGGTATTAGATTTTTCAACTGAGGAACCAAAACTTACTGGGCTTCTATCAAGTACCATTCACTGTACTAACTACTAGGAACACATAGAGGTTTCCATTCAGCGCTATCATATGGCAAAACTAGAAAGTAAACAAGCAGATGAGGAAAAAAGAGATACAGCATTTTATTTAATTACCATAAACGCTGGAACCAAGGAAAAATGAAGAAGTCGATATTTAGATTGGAAAGATGAGCAACTTAGAGAACATTATCACTAAGTTGTGTCTTTAAGGACAAATGAGAAAGAATGCTAAGTATACTCAGATATTCTTGCAAAAACAAAAAAGATAAGAAAGTGATTTATGTTAGGAGAAGCAAAAGTCCCTATGACCTCAGTGTTAGGTTTAAGTGGGGAGTGGTAATAAATCAGGGTCCTCCACAACACCCATATAAAAGTAGGGATGGGCACACTGCTCCACATGTATGTTGTTCTCCTTCCTTTTCCCCTTTCTACTGCCTTTTTCCTTAGCAATATACATACATACATACACATATATATTATATCAAATAGTAACTGCATGAAAGCAGGAAACTGTTGTGTTTCTTCTTCTGTATCCCATGTAACTAGAAAAGTGTCTAACACTTGTTACATGATGAGTATTTATTTGTGAAATAAATGAAATAACAGATGTCTCTATATGGAAATTCAGTGATATTGTAGAAAAAATTTCAGGCCAGAATTATAATATTTATAGAGCCAGACCACTGTTGGACCGGTCTCTTAAATTTTATCAGGCAATTTTCTCATAGGTAATTAGAAATAGGAATGCAGCCCATATAGCATCCTAAACAGATGAACTATTAAGGTATATGGGAAAGAGCTGTATAAACTACATATTTACAAAATAAGGATATTTGTTTATGTTAATGGTTTGAATGGCACCATGGTGTTGTGGAAAGAACACTGGGTTCAGAATGAAGAAAAAGAATGAAATATTATTGACATAATTTACTTTTTATTTTTTTATTCTCTGCACAATTGAATCATTTGAATGCACTTGAATATAAAAATTGGTTTGAGACTGCATTATTGAATACTAGTCCTACTGGTCATGATGAGATATTATACGGACCATGAGTGATAGTTTATGTAATATTGGGCATCTGGATGTCTTCTTTGGTAAAATGTCTATTTATGTGTTCTGCCCATTTCTTCACTGACTTATTTGCTTTTTTGTGTGTGTTGAGTTTGAGAACTTCTTTATAGATTTTGGATACTAACCCTTTATCCAATATGTCACTTGCAAATTATCTTTTTCCATTTCATTGGTTGTCTTTTAGTTTTGTTGATTGTTTCCTTTGCAGTGCAGAAGATTTTTTATCTCGATGAGGTCCCAATAGCTCAGTTTTGCTTTTAATTACCTTGCCTTGGAGATGTGTCGAGCAAGAGATTGTTGCGGCTGAGGTCAAAGAGGTCGTTGCCTGTTTTCTCCTCTAGGGTTTTGATAGTTCTCTGTCCCACATGTAGGTCTTTCATCCATTTTGAGTTTATTTTTATGTTTGGTGTAAGAA